>NW_024721458.1:0-43259 GCF_018991925.1 Homarus americanus | reverse complement strand
AGACTGGTAGCCTTCCCCGGTCACAATTATAAGATCGTGGGTTCGAATCCTGGTGGGGTGAGGTGTTGATTATATGTAGAAATCTGCGTGCCTTATTAGGCTAATGAAATATATATCGATCCTCGTGTTTCAAAGCCTGATTTGGTAAAACGTTGCTTTGATCACTTAAGCGGCACGGGTGGTCCTAATTAGAGGTTCACAGCGTCATAAGCTCGTTGAACAGGCTTTGTGTGAAATATAACAGTGTTTTGGACTGCTTATAGTGTCCTGGTGGCCCAGACTAGTAGTGTTCCCCAGTCACAATTATAAGATCGTGGGTTCAAATCCTGGTGGGGTGTGGTGTTGATTATATGTAGAAGCCCGTGTGCTTTTTTAGGCAAATGAAATATATATGGATCCTCGTGTTTCGAAGCCGGATTTGGTAAAACGTTGCTCTGACCACCTAAGTGGCACGGGTGGCCCCCATTAGAGGTTCACGGAGCCATAAGCTCGTTCAACAGGCTTTGTGAAAAAATATAACAGCGTCTAGGACTGCTTTTAGTGTCCTGGTGGCCCAGAGGTAGCGTTCCCCGGTCACAATTATAAGATCGTGGGCTCTAATCCTGGTGGGGTGAGGTGTTGATTATATGTAGAAATCTGCGTGCCTTATTAGGCTAATGAAATATATATCGATCCTCGTGTTTCAAAGCCTGATTTGGTAAAACGTTGCTCTGATCACTTAAGCGGCACGGGTGGTCCTAATTAGAAGTTCACAGCGTCATAAGCTCGTTCAACAGGCTTTGTGTGAAATATAACAGAGTCTAGGACTGCTTTTAGTGTCCTGGTGGCCCAGAGGTAGCGTTCCCCGGTCACAATTATAAGATCGTGGTTTCGAATCCTGGTGGGGTGAGGTGTTGATTATATGAAGTAGTGTGAGTGCTTTATTGGGCTAATGAAATATATATGGATTCTCGTCTTTCGAAGCCGGATTTGATAAAACGTTGCTCTGATCACCTAAGCGGCAGGGGTGGCCCCCATTAGAGGTTCACGGCGCCATAAGCTCGTTCAACAGGCTTTGTGTGAAATTTAACAGTTTCTAGGACTGCTTTTAGTGTCCTGGTAGCCCAGAGGTAGCGTTCCCCGGTCACAATTATAAGATCGTGGATTCGAATCCTGGTGGGGTGAGGTGTTGATTATATGTACAAATCTACTTGCTTTATTAGGCTAATGAAATAGATATGGATCCTCGTGTTTCGAAGCCGGATTTGGTAAAACGTTTCTCTGAACACCTAAGCGGCACTGGTGGTCCCTATTAGAGGTCCACGGCGCCATAAGCTCGTTGAACAGGCTTTGTTTGAAATATAACAGAGTCTAAGACTGCTTTTAGTGTCCTGGTGGTCCACAGGTAGCATTCCCTGGTGACAATTATCAGATCTTGGGTTCGAATCCTGGTGGGGTGAGGTGTTGATTATATGTAGACGTCCGCGTGCTTTATTGGGCTAATATAATATATATGGATCCTCGTGTTTCCAATGAGCATTTGGTAAAACGTTGCTCTGATCACCTGAGCGGCACGGGTGGTCCCCATTAGAGGTTCACGGCGCCATAAGCTCGTTCAACAGGCTTTGTGTGAAATATAACAGAGTCTAGGACTGCTTTTCTTGTCATGGTGGTCCACAGGTAGCATTCCCTATTCACAATTATCAGTTTTTGGGTTTGAATCCTGGTGGGGTGAGGTGTTGATTATATGTAGACGTCCGCGTGCTTTATTGGGCTAATGAAATATATATGGATCCTTGGGTTTCGAAGCCGGATTTGGTTAAACATAGCTGTGATCACCTAAGCGGCACGGGTGGTCCCCATTAGAGGTTCACAGTGCCATAAGCTCGTTGAACAGGCTTTGTGTGAAATATAACAGTGTTTTGGACTGCTTATAGTGTCCTGGTGGCCCAGACTGGTAGTGTTCCCCGGTCACAATTATAAGATCGTGGGTTCAAATCCTGGTGGGGTGAGGTGTTGATTATATGTAGAAGCCCGTGTGCTTTATTAGGCAAATGAAATATATATGGATCCTCGTGTTTCGAAACCGGATTTGGTAAAACGTTGCTCTGACCACCTAAGTGGCACGGGTGGTCCCCATTTGAGGTTCACGGAGCCATAAGCTCGTTCAACAGGCTTTGTGTAAAATATAACAGCGTCTAGGACTGCTTTTAGTGTCCTGGTGGCCCAGAGGTAGCGTTCCCCAGTCACAATTTTAAGATCGTGGGTTCGAATCTTGGTGGGGTGAGGTGTTGATTATATGTAGAAATATGCGTGCTTTATTGGGCTAATGAAATATATATCGATCCTCGTGTTTCGAAGCCGGATTTGGTAAAACGTTGCTCTGATCACCTAAGCGGCACGGGTTGTCCCCATTAGAGGTTCACGGCACCATAAGCTCATTGAACAGGCTTTGTGTGAAATAAAACAGAGTCTAGGACTGCTTTTACTGTCCTGGTGGCCCAGAGGTAGCGTTCTCTAGTCACAATTATAAGATCGTGGGTTTGAATCCTGGTGGGGTGAGGTGTTGATTATATGTAGAAGTGTGCGTGCTTTATTGGGCTAATGAAATAGATATGGATCCTCGTGTTTCGAAGCCGGATTTGGTAAAACGTTACTCTGAACACCTAAGCGGCACTGGTGGTCCCCATTACAGGTTCACGGCGCCATAAGCTCGTTGAATAGGCTTTGTGTGAAATATAACAGAGCATAGGACTGCTCTTAGTGTCCTGGTGGTCCACAGGTAGCATTCCCTGGTCACAATTATAAGATCGTGGTTTCGAATCCTGGTGGGGTGAGGTGTTGAATATATGTAGAAGTGTGCGTGCTTTATTGGGCTAATGAAATAGATATGGATCCTCGTGTTTCGAAGCCGGATTTGGTAAAACGTTACTCTGAA
Source organism: Homarus americanus (assembly GCF_018991925.1). Lineage (NCBI taxonomy): Eukaryota > Metazoa > Arthropoda > Malacostraca > Decapoda > Nephropidae > Homarus > Homarus americanus. The sequence goes on along the minus strand of NW_024721458.1, from coordinate 40,342 downwards.
AACCTAAGCGGCACTGGTGGTCCCCATTACAGGTTCACGGCGCCATAAGCTCGTTGAACAGGCTTTGTGTGAAATATATCAGAGTCTAAGACTGCTTTTAGTGTCCTGGTGGTCCACAGGTAGCATTCCCTCGTGACAATTATCAGATCTTGGGTTCGAATCCTGGTGGGGTGAGGTGTTGATTATATGTAGACGTCCGCGTGCTTTATTGGGCTCATGAAATATATATGGATCCTCGTGTTTCCAATCAGCATTAGGTAAAACGTTGCTCTGATCACCTGAGCGGCACGGGTGGTCCCCATTAGAGGTTCACAGTGCCATAAGCTCGTTGAACAGGCTTTGTGTGAAATATAACAGAGTCTAGGACTGCTTTTAGTGTCCTGGTGGCCCAGAGGTACCATTCCCCGGTCACAATTATAAGATCGTGGGTTCGAATCCTGGTGGGGTGAGGTGTTGATTATATGTAGAAATCCGCGTGCTTTATTAGACTAATGAAATAGATATGGATCCTCGTGTTTCGAAGCCGGATTTGGTAAAACGTTACTCTGATCACCTAAGCGGCACTGGTGGTCCCCATTACAGGTTCACGGCGCCATAAGCTCGTTGAACAGGCTTTGTGTGAAATATAACAGAGTCTAGGACTGCTCTTAGTGTCCTGGTGGTCCACAGGTAGCATTACCTGGTCACAATTATCAGATTTTGGGTTTGAATCCTGGTGGGGTGAGGTGTTGATTATATGTAGACGTCCGCGTGCTTTATTGGGCTAATCAAATATATATGGATCCTCGTGTTTCGAAGCCGGATTTGGTTAAACGTTGCTCTGATCACCTAAGCGGCAGGGGTGGCCCCCGTTATAGGTTCACGGCGCCATAAGCTCATTCAACGGGCTTTGTGTTAAATATAACAGAGTCTAGGACTGCTTTTATTGTCCTGGTGGCCCACAGGTAGCATTCCCTGGTCACAATTATCAGATTTTGGGTTCGAATCCTGGTGGGGTGAGGTGTTGATTATATGTAGAAGTCTGCATGCTTTATTGGGCTAAAGAAATATATATGGATCCTCCTGTTTCGTAGCCGGATTTGGTAAAACGTTCCTCTGGTCACCAAGCGGCACGTGTGGTACCTATTAAAGGTTCACAGCATCATAAGCTCGTTCAACAGGCTTTGTGTGAAATATAACAGAGTCTATTACTGCTTTTAGTGTCCTGGTGGCCCAGAGGTAGCGTTCCCCGGTCACAATTATAAGATCGTGGGTTCTAATCCTGGCGGGGTGAGGTGTTGATTATATGAAGTAGTGTGCGTGCTTTATTGGGCTAATGAAATATATATGGATTCACGTCTTTCGAAGCAGGTTTTGGTAAAACGTTGCTCTGATCACCTAAGCGGCAGGGGTGGCCCCCATTAGAGGTTCACGGCGCCATGAGCTCGTTCAAGGGGCTTTGTGTGAAATATAGCAGTGTCTAGGACTGCTTTTAGTGTCCTGATAGCCCAGAGGTAGCGTTCCCCGGTCACAATTATAAGATCGTGGATTCGAATCCTGGTGGGGTGAGGTGTTGATTATATGTAGAAATCTGCGTGCTTTATTAGGCTAATGATATAGATATGGATCCTCGTGTTTCGAAGCAGGATTTGGTAAAACGTTACTCTGAAAACCTAAGCGGCACTGGTGGTCCCCATTACAGATTCACAGTGCCCTAAGCTCGTTGAACAGGCTTTGTGTGAAATATAACAGAGTCTAGGACTGCTTTTAGTGTCCTGGTGGCCCAGAGGTACCATTCCCCGGTCACAATTATAAGATCGTGGGTTCGAATCCTGGTGGGGTGAGGTGTTGATTATATGTAGAAATCCGCGTGCTTTATTAGGCTAATGAAATAGATATGGATCCTCGTGTTTCGAAGCCGGATTTGGTAAAACGTTACTTTGAACACCTAAGCGGCACTGGTGGTCCCCATTAGAGGTTCGCGGCGCCATGAGCTCGTTCAAGAGGCTTTGTGTGAAATATAACAGAGTCTAGGACTGCTTTTAGTGTCCTGGTGGCCCAGAGGTAGTGTTCCCCGGTCACAATTATAAGATCGTGGGTTCGAATCCTGGTGGGGTGAGGTGTTGATTATATGTAGAAGTGTGCGTACTTTATTCAGTTAATGAAATAGATATGAATCCTAGTGTTTCGAAGCCGGATTTGGTAAAACGTTGCTCTGATCACCTAAGCGGCACGGATGGTCCCCATTAGAGTTTCACGGCGCCAAAAGCTCGTTCAACAGGCTTTGTGTGAAATATAAGAGAGTCTAGGACTGCTTTTATTGTCATGGTGGTCCACAGGTAGCATTCCCTAGTCACAATTATCAGTTTTTGGGTTTGAATCCTGGTGGGGTGAGGTGTTGATTATATGTAGACGTCCGCGTGCTTTATTCAGTTAATGAAATAGATATGAATCCTAGTGTTTCGAAGCCGGATTTGGTAAAACGTTGCTCTGATCACCTAAGCGGCACGGATGGTCCCCATTAGAGTTTCACGGCGCCATAAGCTCGTTCAACAGGCTTTGTGTAAAATATAACAGCGTCTAGGACTGCTTTTAGTGTCCTGGTGGCCCAGAGGTAGCGTTCCCCGGTCACAATTATAAGATCGTGGGTTCGAATCTTGGTGGGGTGAGGTGTTGATTATATGTAGAAATATGCGTGCTTTATTGGGCTAATGAAATATATATCGATCCTCGTGTTCCGAAGCCGGATTTGGTAAAACGTTGCTCTGATCACCTAAGCGGCACGGGTTGTCCCCATTAGAGGTTCACGGCACCATAAGCTCATTGAACAGGCTTTGTGTGAAATAAAACAGAGTCTAGGACTGCTTTTACTGTCCTGGTGGCCCAGAGGTAGCGTTCTCCAGTCACAATTATAAGATCGTGGGTTTGAATCCTGGTGGGGTGAGGTGTTGATTATATGTAGAAGTGTGCGTGCTTTATGGGCTAATGAAATAGATATGGATCCTCGTGTTTCGAAGCCGGATTTGGTAAAACGTTACTCTGAACACCTAAGCGGCACTAGTGGTCCTCATTACAGGTTCACGGCGCCATAAGCTCGTTGAACAGGCTTTGTGTGATATATAACAGAGTATAGGACTGCTCTTAGTGTCCTGGTGGTCCACAGGTAGCATTCCCTGGTCACAATTATCAGATTTTGGGTTTGAATCCTGGTCGGGTGAGGTGTTGATTATATTTAGACGTCCGCGTGCTTTATTGGGCTAATGAAATATATATGGATCCTCGTGTTTCGAAGCCGGATTTGGTTAAACGTTGCTCTGATCACCTAAGCGGCAGGGGTGGCCCCCATTATAGGTTCACCGCGCCATAAGCTCATTCAACAGGCTTTGTGTTAAATATAACAGAGTCTAGGACTGCTTTTATTGTCCTGGTGGCCCACAGGTAGCATTCCCTGGTCACAATTATTAGATTTTGGGTTCGAATCCTGGTGGGGTGAGGTGTTGATTATATGTAGAAGTCCGCATGCTTTATTGGGCTAAAGAAATATATATGGATCCTCCTGTTTCGTAGCCGGATTTGGTAAAACGTTCCTCTGGTCACCAAGCGGCACGTGTGGTACCTATTAAAGGTTCACAGCGTCATAAGCTCGTTCAACAGGCTTTGTGTGAAATATAACAGAGTCTATTACTGCTTTTACTGTCCTGGTGGCCCAGAGGTAGCGTTCCCCGGTCACAATTATAAGATCGTGGGTTCGAATCCTGGCGGGGTGAGGTGTTGATTATATGAAGTAGTGTGCGTGCTTTATTGGGCTAATGAAATATATATGGATTCTCGTCTTTCGAAGCAGGATTTGGTAAATCGTTGCTCTGATCACCTAAGCGGCAGGGGTGGCCCCTTTAGAGGTTCACGGCGCCATAAGCTCGTTCAAGAGGCTTTGTGTGAAATATAGCAGTGTCTAGGACTGCTTTTAGTGTCCTGGTAGCCCAGAGGTAGCGTTCCCCGGTCACAATTATAAGATCGTGGATTCGAATCCTGGTGGGGTGAGGTGTTGATTACATGTAGAAATCTGCGTGCTTTATTAGGCTAATGAAATAGATATGGATCCTCGTGTTTCGAAGCCGGATTTGGTAAAACGTTACTCTGAACACCTAAGCGGAACTGGTGGTCCCCATTAGAGGTTCACGGCGCCATAAGTTCGTTGAACAGGCTTTGTGTGAAATATAACAGAGTAGAGGACTGCTTTGAGTGTCCTGGTGGCCCAGAGGTAGCGTTCCCCGGTCACAATTATAAGATCGTGGGTTCGAATCCTGGTGGGGTGAGGTGTTGAATATATGTAGAAGTGTGCGTGCTTTATTGGGCTAATGAAATAGATATGGATCCTCGTGTTTCGAAGCCGGATTTGGTAAAACGTTTTTCTGAAAACCTAAGCGGCACTGCTGGTTCCCATTACTGGTTCACGGCGCCATAAGCTCGTTGAACAGGCTTTGTGTGAAATATAACAGAGTCTAAGACTGGTTTTAGTGTCCTGGTGGTCCACAGGTAGCATTCCCTGTTGACAATTATCAGATCTTGGGTTCGAATCCTGGTGGGGTGAGGTGTTGATTATATGTAGACGTCCGCGTGCTTTATTGGGCTAATGAAATATATATGGATCCTCGTGTTTCCAATGAGCATTTGGTAAAACGTTGCTCTGATCACCTGAGCGGCACGGGTGGTCCCCATTATGGTCATGTAGTGCCATAAGCCGTTGGGAACAGGCTTTGTGAAATATAACAGAGTCTAGGACTGCTTTTAGTCCTGGTATTCCAGAGGTACCATTCGGGTCACAATTATAAGATCGTGGGTTCGAATCCTGGTGGGGTGAGGTGTTGATTATATGTAGAACCGCTGCGCTTTTGATAGGCTAATGAAATAGATATGGATCTCGTGTTTCGAAGCCGGATTGGTAAAACGTTACCTGAACACCTGCCGCACTGGTGGTCCCCATTAGAGGTTCACGGCGCCATAAGCTCGTTGAACAGGCTTTGTGTGAAATATAACAGAGTCTAGGACTGATTTTAGTGTCCTGGTGGCCCAGAGGTAGCGTTCACCGGTCACAATTATAAGATCGTGGGTTCGAATCCCGGTGGGGTGAGGTGTTGATTATATGTAGAAGTGTGCGTGCTTTATTGGGTTAATGAAATAGATATGAATCCTAGTGTTTCGAAGCCGGATTTGGTAAAACGTTGCTCTGATCACCTAAGCGGCACGGGAGGTCCCCATTAGAGGTTCACGGTCCCATAAGCTCGTTCAACAGGCTTTGTGTGAAATATAACAGAGTCTAGGACTGCTTTTATTGTCATGGTGGTCCACAGGTAGCATTCCCTAGTCACAATTATCAATTTTTGGGTTTGAATCCTGGTGGGGTGAGGTGTTGATTATATATAGACGTCCGCGTGCTTTATTGGGCTAATGAAATATATATGGATCCTAGGGTTTCGAAGCCGGATTTGGTTAAACGTTGCTCTGATCACCTAAGCGGCACGGGTGGTCCCCATTAGAGGTTCACAGTGCCATAAGCTCGTTGAACAGGCTTTGTGTGAAATATAACAGAGTCTAGGACTGCTTTTAGTGTCCTGGTGGCTCAGAGGTAGCGTTCTCCAGTCACAATTATAAGATCGTGGGTTTGAATCCTGGTGGGGTGAGGTGTTGATTATATGTAGAAGTGTGCATGCTTTATTGGGCTTATGAAATATATATGGATCCTCGTGTTTCGAAGCCGGATTTGGTAAAACGTTGCTCTGAACACCTAAGCGGCACTGGTGGTCCCCAGTAGAGGTTCACGGCGCCATAAGCTCGTTGAACAGGCTTTGTGTGAAATATAACAGAGTCTAGGACTGCTTTTACTGTCCTGGTGGTCCACAGGTAGCATTCCCTGGTCGCAATTATCAGATTTTGGGTTTGAATCCTGGTGGGGTGAGGTGTTGATTATATAGAGACGTCCGCGTGCTTTATTGGGCTAATGAAATATATATGGATCCTCATGTTTCGAAGCCGGATTTGGTTAAACGTTGCTCTGATCACCTAAGCGGCAGGGGTGGCCCCCATTATAGGTTCACGGCGCCATAAGCTCATTCAACAGGCTTTGTGTGAAATATAACAGAGTCTAGGACTGCTTTTATTGTCCTGGTGGCCCAGAGGTAGCATTCTCCGGTCACAATTATAAGATCGTGGGTTCATATCCTGGTGGGGTGAGGTGTTGAATATATGTAGAAGTCCGCATGCATTATTGGGCTAAAGAAATATATATGGATCCTCGTGTTTCGTAGCCGGATTTGGTAAAACGTTCCTCTGGTCACCAAGCGGCACGTGTGGTACCTATTAAATGTTCACGGCGCCATAAGCTCGTTGAACAGGCTTTGTGTGAAATATAACAGAGTCTAGGACTGCTTTTAGTGTCCTGGTGGCCCAGAGGTAGCATTCCCTGGTCAGAATTATAAGATTTTGGGTTTGACTCCTGGTGGGGTGAGGTGTTGATTGTATGTGGAAGTCTGCGTGGTGTATTGGGCTAATGAAATATATATGGATCCTCCTCTTTCGAAGCCGGATTTGGTAAAACGTTACTCTGATCACCTAAGCGGCACGGGTGGTCCCCATTAGAGGTTCACACCGCCATAAGCTCGTTGAACAGGCTTTGTGTGAAATATATCAGCGTCTAGGACTGCTTTAAGTGTCCTGGTGGCCCAGAGGTAGCGTTCCCCGGTCACAATTATAAGATCGTGGGTTCGAATCCTGGTGGGGTGAGGTGTTGATTATATGTAAAAAATCTGCGTGTCTTATTAGGCTAATGAAATATATATCGATCCTCCTGTTTCGAAGCCTGATTTTTTTAAAACGTTGCTCTGATCACTTAAGCGGCACGGATGGTCCCCATTAGAGGTTCACGGAGCCCTAAGCTCATTGAACAGGCTTTGTGTGAAATATAACAGAGTCTAGGACTGCTTTTAGTGTTCTGGTGGCCCAGAGGAGCGTTCTCCAGTCACAATTATAAGATCGTGGGTTTGAATCCTGGTGGGGTGAGGTGTTGATTATATGTAGAAGTGTGCATGCTTTATTGGGCTTATGAAATATATATGGATCCTCGTGTTTCGAAGCCGGATTTGGTAAAACGTTGCTCTGAAATCCTAAGCGGCACTGGTGGTCCCCAGTAGAGGTTCACGGCGCCATAAGCTCGTTGAACAGGCTTTGTGTGAAATATAACAGAGTCTAGGACTGCTTTTAGTGTCCTGGTGGTCCACAGGTAGCATTCCCTGGTCGCAATTATCAGATTTTGGGTTTGTATCCTGGTGGGGTGAGGTGTTGATTATATAGAGACGTCCGCGTGCTTTATTGGGCTAATGAAATATATATGGATCCTCATGTTTCGAAGCCGGATTTGGTTAAACGTTGCTCTGATCACCTAAGCGGCAGGGGTGGCCCCCATTATAGGTTCACGGCGCCATAAGCTCATTCAACAGGCTTTGTGTGAAATATACCAGAGTCTAGGACTGCTTTTATTGTCCTGGTGGCCCAGAGGTAGCATTCTCCGGTCACAATTATAAGATCGTGGGTTCATATCCTGGTGGGGTGAGGTGTTGAATATATGTAGAAGTCCGCATGCATTATTGGGCTAAAGAAATATATATGGATCCTCGTGTTTCGTAGCCGGATTTGGTAAAACGTTCCTCTGGTCACCAAGCGGCACGTGTGGTAACTATTAAAGGTTCACGGCGCCATAAGCTCGTTGAACAGGCTTTGTGTGAAATATAACAGAGTCTAGGACTGCTTTTAGTGTCCTGGTGGCCCAGAGGTAGCATTCCCTGGTCAGAATTATAAGATTTTGGGTTTGACTCCTGGTGGGGTGAGGTGTTGATTGTATGTGGAAGTCTGCGTGGTGTATTGGGCTAATGAAATATATATGGATCCTCCTCTTTCGAAGCCGGATTTGGTAAAACGTTACTCTGATCACCTAAGCGGCACGGGTGGTCCCCATTAGAGGTTCACACCGCCATAAGCTCGTTGAACAGGCTTTGTGTGAAATATATCAGCGTCTAGGACTGCTTTTAGTGTCCTGGTGGCCCAGAGGTAGCGTTCCCCGGTTACAATTATAAGATCGTGGGTTCGAATCCTGGTGGGGTGAGGTGTTGATTATATGTAAAAAATCTGCGTGTCTTATTAGGCTAATGAAATATATATCGATCCTCGTGTTTCGAAGCCTGATTTATTTAAAACGTTGCTCTGATCACTTAAGCGGCACGGATGGTCCCCATTAGAGGTTCACGGAGCCCTAAGCTCATTGAACAGGCTTTGTGTGAAATATAATAGAGTCTAGGACTGATTTTAGTGTCCTGGTGGCCCAGAGGTAGCATTCCCTGGTCACAATTATAAGATTTTGGGTTTGAATCCTGGTGGGTTGAGGTGTTGATTATATGTAGAAGTCCGTGTGCTTTACTGGGCTAATGAAATATATATGGATCCTCGTGTTTCGAAGCCGGATTTGGAAAAACGTTGCTCTGAACACCTAAGCGGCACTGGTGGTCCCCAGTAGAGGTTCACGGCGCCATAAGCTCGTTGAACAAGCTTTGCGTGAAATATAACAGAGTCTATTACTACTTTTAGTGTCCTGGTGGTCCACAGGTAGCGTTCCCTGGTCACAATTATAAGATTTTGGGTTTGAATCCTGCTGGGGTGAGGTGTTGATTATATGTAGAAGTCCGTGTGCTTTTTTGGGCTACTGAAATATATATGGATCCTCGTTTTTCGAAACCGGATTTGGTAAACGTTGCTCTGATCACCTAAGCGGCACGGGTGGTCCCCATTAGAGGTTCAGGGCGCCATAAGCTCGTTCAACAGGCTTTGTGTGAAATATAACAGCGTTCTAGGACTGCTTTCTGTGTCCTGGTGGCCCAGAGGTAGCGTTTCCCGGTCACAATTATAAGATCATGGGTTTGAATCCTGGTGGGGTGAGGTGTTGATTATATTTAGAAGTCCGCATGCTTTATTGGGCTAATGTAATATACATGGGTCCTCGTGTTTCGAAGCCGGATTTGGTAAAACGTTGCTCTGATCACCTAAGCGGCACGGGTGGTCCCCATTAGAGGTTCACACCGTCATAAGCTCGTTGAACAGGCTTTGTGTGAAATATAGCAGAGTCAAGGACTTCTTTTATTGTCCTGGTAGCCCAGAGGCAGCCTTCCCCGGTCACAATTATAAGATCGTGGGTTCGAATTCTGGTGGGGTGAGGTGTTGATTATATGTAGAAGCCCGCGTGCTTTTTTGGGCTAATGAAATATATATGGATCCTCGTGTTTCGAAGCCGGATTTGGTAAAACGTTGCTCTGAAACCCTAAGTGGCACTGGTGGTCCCCATTAGAGCTTCATGGCGCCATAAGCTCGTTGAACAAGCTTTGTGTGAAATATAACAGAGTCTAGGACTGCTTTTAGTCTCCTGGTGGCCCAGAGGTAGCGTTTCCCGGTCACAATTATAAGATTGTGGGTTCGAATCCTGGTGGGGTGAGGTGTTGATTATATGTAGAAGTCCGCGTGCTTTATTGGGCTAATGAAATATATATGGATCCTCGTGTTTCGAAGCCGGGTTTGGTAAATCGTTGCTCTGAACACCTAAGCGGCACTGGTGGTCCCCAGTAGAGGATCACGGCTCCATAAGCTCGTTGAACAGGCTTTGCGTGAAATGTAACAGAGTCTAGGACTGCTTTTAGTGTCCTGGTGGTCCACAGGTAGCGTTCCCTGGTCACAATTATAAGAGTTTGGGTTTGAATCTCGGTGGGGTGAGGTGTTGATTATATGTAGAATTCCGCGTGCTTTATTGGGCTAATGAAATATATATGGATCCTCGTTTTTCGAAGCCGGATTTGGTAAAACGTTGCTCTGATCACCTAAGTGGCACGGGTGGTCCCCATTAGAGGTTCACGGCGCCATAAGCTCGTTCAACAGGCTTTGTGTGAAATATAACAGAGTCTAGGACTGCTTTTAGTGTCCTGGTGGCCCAGAGGTAGCGTTCCCCGGTCACAATTATAAGATCGTGGGCTCGAATCCTGGTGGGGTGAGGTGTTAATTATATGTAGTGTTACGAACCCCTCCACCCAGCACTACGAACCACGCCATCTATTGTCCTGATCTACCTACCCAGCACCACGAGCAACGCCATCTAGGGACGAGACACGAGTATGACTCGTCTTAGTTAACACTCCGGGGTTTCCCTTCTCCATATCCTGGTTGTTGCGTCACTTCCTCCAAGTCTTCTTTGTGAGCTCCAATTCGAGGAGAGGGACTTGGCTCTGGGAAGTGACCACAGGATCATCTATCCTCTAAACCTACGGCGCAGTGACTAGCTACCGTCTTCTACAATACTCAGCCTTACTCGTCAGCCATCTCAGCTCCTCACTTAAGTATTTGTAATCTTGTATTGCCTCCCCCACGTCCACTTGCTTCAAGATTGTTTTATGTTTTATTATTATGTACATACTGTTAATGTTTAGGTTAAGTTTGGTTAAGGGTAATTTAATAGCTGAATATTTTGTTAAGGGATTTATGGTACTTTATTATACACAACAAAAGCTCTCATCCTTTGTCTACCCATTTATAGTCCGATTGTCTTTGTTTGTTTTTTTTGTTACCTGTTGGGATCTGGGTAGACGTTTAACTATATTATAAATCCCCAACTCGTAACAAATGGCGACCGTGACAGGACACGACCTTAAGTACCATATTCCTTCCTGCCTTGTTACTCAGTGTTAATTATTCCTCCCAGTCACTTCTGTTCACAATTGCTTTACGGTGGTTTAAAGTTTCCTTCATATGTGTGTGCATATATTGGTATTACCGTACAGTAAGCGTGACAGACGTAGGATATTAGGTTCCAAGTGTCATAAGGCTTACCTGTCATTACACGTGGCAGTCGTGTAGTAAGTCTTATCGAGTGTAGGGAAGAATCCGGATCTGTTTAATGCCGTACCCTCACTCCAGAGTAGGCTGTTCAATAGTCACTAGTTTAGGGTGAAGTGATATCTTGGGATGCCCTGCTCTACCAGGACCCCATAATTATAAAGCCTCAATTATTGTTCTTCTCATTATCTCTTTCAGGATCAATCATACCATTTATCAGGGTTGTTAATCCGGATCTTTATACTAATGCCCTAATACGCCCTTCCTCTTTAAAGTATCTCGGGGTTGTTAATCCGGATCTTTATATAAATGCCGTAATACGCCCTTCCTCTTTCAAGTATCTCAGGGTTGTTAATCCGGATCTTTATATTAATGCCGTAATACGCCCTTCCCCTTTCAAGTCCCTTATCTAAGGATATTCTCAGAAGAACAATATTCATAAGTGTAATTTCCCTAGGTATAACTTGGGTAGTTTCCGGGACTTTCTGGTTATCCACTGCCGTGATATTTTCTAGGGTAATCCACTTATCTTTTGACCATTAATTAATTTATCTAGGTTTTCTTAATGGCCACCTCAGGATTTGTTAAACTTGGTAGTCCTGGAGGAGTGGAAGAGCAAGATACCATTTCACATTTTGAAGCATGTGGAGGAGCGTGGGGAGGTTAATTTAGGACGTGCGGCTGAGCTGGCTGATGTGTACGCCTTGCTGGTGGAGTCACTGTGCCGTAGGGAACGTGGTACTTCCCGACATGTTAGGTCCTCTGATGATGATAACCTTGGGGGCGTGAGTGGTAGGTCGAAAGGTCCCACACCTACCCCTCCTGATGCAACCAAGTTTACTTGTTCTTACTGTAAAAACCCAGGCCATACGATCCAGACTTGTAAACACCCAAAGTGTAGAATTGCTAAAAGTAGTTCCCTGGATCCCAAATCCAAACCAATAGCAAACACCAATGTGGAAAGGCCCCATCAGGATCTCTTCTCTTCATTCACCTATGAGGGAAAAATTTCAATCATAGAGGGGGTCTCGTTCTTTCCCTATTCGTATACTACGTGATACGGGCGCAGCACAATCTATCCTCCTGTTTAACGTCATTCCTGATATATCTACCGCATTTACTAATGAGAGTGTTCTAATTTCGGATCTCTCATCCCATTCTTCCTATCCTTTAGCTAAAGTGCACCTCCAATGTCCCTTGATTACTGGGGAAGTGCAAATAGCCATTAGGAAAGATCTATTGCCTGTGAGCGGCATTCATTTATTATTGGGTAATGACTTGGCAGGAGATCTAGTGGTTCCCAACATAAAGACAGTCGACTCTCCATTACCTGTCAACTCCACCACTGACCTTGAAGAAACTATTCCTCACCTTTTCCCATCTTGTGCTGTCACCCGGTCACAGAGTGTGCGAAATGGGCCCTCTTTATCTAAAACCACCTCCAATATCTTACTACCCACAGAAGATCTGTACAATAAGACCATTAGTAAGGATGAGCTCATTACAGCCCAACAATCTGATCCATCTTTGTTCAAACAGGTGATGAAAAACCCCAGTGGGGACCATTGTACATCTTCGGCTTACCACCCACCGTCCCAAGGTTGCTTGGAACTGTTCCATCAAAACTTTCAAGTCGATGCTAATAAACTATCTCCCCTCAACTATATAGTCCATACTCCTGATCGCAGAAAAGATTCACAACTTGTTCACATTAATCTCATGAAACTTTACCATTCCAGGCAGTCAGAGGAAGACATCCCAGAGGCTATAAGTCAACCTGTATTGAATACGGTTTTGTCAGGGCCGGAGCTGGAGACAGATGACATGGACCTATTGGAGAATTTAGACTTCCCTCTACCTAAAGAAAACCCTGCTAACAGTCACATACTCAACAACTTGGATGAGTATTTTTCTGTTCTGAACCCATCTCAAGCAAAAGATCTCACTAAGTTATTATCAACATTTCCTAAAGTCACATCAGACCTCCCAGGGTTTTGCAATATACTTAAACATGATATTAAGCTAATCTCGGATGATGTACAACCCATTAGGCAATCAGCCTATCGACTAAATCCACAAAAAAAAAGAGATTATGAAAAAGGAGGTAGATTTTTTGTTAAAACATAACTTAGCTGAGCCTAGTACCTCCCCCTGGGCCTCACCTTGCCTTCTCATTCCAAAACCCGATGGCACTTTCGTTTCTGTACCGATTATCGTAAAGTGAACCAGGTCACTGTCTCAGACTCCTACCCTTTACCTTTGATTGAAGATATAATAAGACAGCATGACTGTGCCAAATTTATCAGTACGGTGGACTTATTGAAGGATATTATCAGAGTGGGACTCACGGATAGGGCAAAATAATCTCAAAACGATTTATAACTCCTTTGGTCTTTTTCAATATTTGGTTATGGCGTTTGGCTTTTCTAATGCTCCGGCCACATTTATGGGGCCATCAACTACATATTCGGACCTAGGTGGGACGTTCGCCTACCTGGATGACCTGGTGGTGGTGTCCGGACAGCTGGGACGAACATCTAGTGCGTTTGGAGATACTGTTTTTGTACAAAGACTGGATTACAATAAACCTGGCTAAATCTGCTTTTGGCCGGGCCTCGGTGACTTACCTGGGACATATCGTTGGGCATGGTATGGTGAGACCCAAGGACGCAAACGTTAGAGCCATCTTGTCCTTCCCCACTCCAAGGACGAGGAAGGAACTCATGCACTTCCTGGGGATGTGCGGCTACTACCGTCAGTTCTGCAGTAACTTCTCCAGCGTGGCCGGACCCCTCACAGACCTTACCAGTTCTGCGGTCCCTTACATCTGGAACCAGAGGTGCGACCAGTCTTTCCACCGCCTCAAAGCCTTCCTTGCCTCCAAGCCTGTAGTCCACCCCCCTGACTACACCTCGTCCTTCCATCTGCAAATCGACGCTAGTGGTGTCGGAGTGGGGGCTGTGCTCCTACAACCCGACCCAACCACTGATGTCCTTCACCCTGTGGCATACTACTCCGCCAAGTTGAAAAAACATCAGACCAACTACTCGACCATAGAGAAGGAGGCCCTGGCTCTGGTGTTGGCGATAAAGAAGTTTGAATGTTACCTCCAGTCTTGCCCACAAACAACCCTAGTCTTCACCGACCATAACCCACTCACGTTCATCCAAACCAACAAGACCTCCAACCAGCGAATCCTCCGCTGGGCTCTCCTCACCCAGCCCTATAATCTACAAGTCCAGCACATAAAGGGGGTGGACAACCTGATTGCAGACTCCTTATCCCGAGCTCCAGTGGAAATGCAGCAGCTACTCTCCAGACGCACCAGGTGATCACCTCCTTCGCGCCCGCGCTACGGAGGTCTTTGGAGGAGGGGTGTGTTACGAACCCCTCCACCCAGCACTACGAACCACGCCATCTATTGTCCTGATCAACCTACCCAGCATCACGAGCAACGCCATCTAGGGACGAGACACGAGTATGACTCGTCTAAGTTAACACTCCGGGATTTCCCTTCTCCATATCCTGGTTGTTGCGTCACTTCCTCCAAGTCTTCTTTGTGAGCTCCAATTCGAGGAGAGGGACTTGGCTCTGGGAAGTGACCACAGGATCATCTATCCTCTAAACCTACGGCGCAGTGACTAACTACCGTCTTCTACAATACTCAGCCTTACTCGTCAGCCATCTCAGCTCTTCACTTAAGTATTTGTAATCTTGTATTGCCTCCCCCACGTCCACTTGCTTCAAGATTGTTTTATGTTTTATTATTATGTATATACTGTTAATGTTTAGGTTAAGTTTGGTTAAGGGTAATTTAATAGCTGAATATTTTGTTAAGGGATTTATGGTACTTTATTTTACACAACAAAAGCTCTCATCCTTTGTCTACCCATTTATAGTCCGATTGTCTTTGTTTTTGTTACCTTGTTACCTGTTGGGATCTGGGTAGACGTTTAACTATATTATAATTCCCCAACTCGTAACAGTAGAAATCTGCGTGCTTTATTAGGCGAATGAAATATATATCGATCCTCGTGTTTCGAAGCCGGATTTGGTAAAACGTTGCTCTGAACACCTAAGCGGCACTGGTGGTCCCCAGTAGAGGTTCACGGCGCCATAAGCTCGTTGAACAGGTTTTGCGTGAAATATAACAGAGTCTAGGACTGCATTTAGTGTCCTGGTGGTCCACAGGTAGCGTTCCCTATTCACAATTATACGATTTTGGGTTTGAATCCTGCTGGGGTGAGGTGTTGATTATATTTTCGAAGTCCGCGTGCATTATTGGGCTAATGAAGTATACATGGATCCTCGTGTTTCGAAGCCGGATTTGGTAAGACGTTGCTCTGATCACCTAAGCGGCACTGGTGGTCCCCATTAGAGGTTCACACCGTCATAAGCTCGTTGAACTGGCTTTGTGTGAAATATAGCAGAGTCAAGGACTGCTTTTATTGTCCTGGTAGCCCAGAGGCAGTGTTCCCCGGTCACAATTATAAGATCGTGTGTTCGAATCCTGGTGGGGTGCAGTGTTGATTATATGTAGAAGCCCGTGTGATTATTGGGCAATTGAAATATATATGGATCCTCGTGTTTCGAAGCCGGATTTGGTAAAACGTTGCTCTGAACACCTAAACGGCACTGGTGGTCCCCAGTAGAGGTTCACGGCGCCATAAGCTCATTGAACAGGCTTTGCGTGAAATGTAACAGAGTCTAGGACTGCTTTTAGTGTCCTGGTGGCCCAGAGGTAGTGTTCCCCGGTCACAATTATAAGATCTTGGGTTCGAATCCTGTTGGGGTGAGGTGTTGATTATATGTAGATGTCAGCGTGCTTTATTGGGCTAATGAAATATATATGGATCCTCGTGTTTCCAATCCGCATTTGTTAAAATGTTGCTCTTATCACCTGAGCGGCACGGGTGGTCCCCATAAGAGGTTCACAGTGCCATAAGCTCGTTGAACAGGCTTTGTGTGAAATATAACAGAGTCTAGGACTGCTTATAGTGTCCTGGTGGCCCAGACTGGTAGTGTTCCCCGGTCACAATTATAAGATCGTGGGTTCAAATCCTGGTGGGGTGAGGTGTTGATTATATGTAGAAATATGCGTGCTTTATTAGGCTAATGAAATATATATCGATAATCGTATTTCGAAGCCTGATTTGGTAAAATGTTTCTCTGATCACCTAAGTGGCACGGGTGGTCCCCATTAGAGGTTCACGGCACCATAAGCTCATTGAACATGAGGCTTTGTGTGAAATATAACAGAGTCTAGGACTGCTTTTAGTGTCCTGGTGGCCCAGAGGTAGCGTTCCCCGGTCACAATTATAAGATCGTGGGTTCGAATCCTGGTGGGGTGAGGTGTTGATTATATGTAGAAGTGTGCTTGCTTTATTGGGCTAATGAAATAGATATGGATCCTCGTATTTCGAAGCCGGATTTGGTAAAACGTTGCTCTGATCACCTAAGCGGCACGGGTGGTCCCCATTAGAGGTTCACGGCCCCATAAGCTCATTCATCAGGCTTTGTGTGAAATATAACAGAGTCTAGGACTGCTTTTATTGTCCTGGTGGTCCACAGGTAGCATTCCCTGGTCACAATTATCAGATTTTGGGTTTGAATCCTGGTGGGGTGAGGTGTTGATTATATGTAGACGTCCGCGTGCTTTATTGGGCTAATGAAATATATATGGATCCTTTGGTTTCGAAGCCGGATTTGGTTAAACGTTGCTCTGATCACCTAAGCGGCACGGGTGGTCCCCATTAGAGGTTCACAGTGCCATAAGCTCGTTGAACAGGCTTTGTGTGAAATATAACAGTGTTTTGGACTGCTTATAGTGTCCTGGTGGCCCAGACTGGTAGTGTTCCCCAGTCACAATTATAAGATCGTGGGTTCAAATCCTGGTGGGGTGTGGTGTTGATTATATGTAGAAATCTGCGTGCCTTATTAGGATAATGAAATATATATCGATCCTCGTGTTTCGAAGCCGGATTTGGTAAAACGTTGCTCTGATCACCTAAGCGGCACGGGTGGTCCCCATTAGAGGTTCACGGCGCCATAAGCTCGTTCAACAGGCTTTGTGTGAAATATAACAGCGTCTAGGACTGCTTTTATTGTCATGGTGGTCCACAGGTAGCATTCCCTAGTCACAATTATCAGTTTTTGGGTTTAATCCTGGTGGGGTGAGGTGTTGATTATATGTAGACGTCCGCGTGCTTTATTGGGCTAATGAAATATATATGGATCCTTGGGTTTCGAAGCCTGATTTGGTTAAACGTTGCTCTGATCACCTAAGCGGCACGGGTGGTCCCCATTACAGGTTCACAGTGCCATA
Source organism: Homarus americanus (assembly GCF_018991925.1). NCBI lineage: Eukaryota > Metazoa > Arthropoda > Malacostraca > Decapoda > Nephropidae > Homarus > Homarus americanus. The sequence continues at coordinate 23,118 of NW_024721458.1, read as the reverse complement.
AGCTCGTTGAACAGGCTTTGTGTGAAATATAACAGTGTTTTGGACTGCTTATAGTGTCCTGGTGGCCCAGACTGGTAGTGTTCCCCGGTCACAATTATAAGATCGTGGGTTCAAATCCTGGTGGGGTGAGGTGTTGATTATATGTAGAAGCCCGTGTGCTTTATTAGGCAAATGAAATATATTTAGATCCTCGTGTTTCGAAGCCGGATTTGGTAAAACGTTGCTCTGACCACCTAAGTGGCACGGGTGGTCCCCATTCGAGGTTCACGGAGCCATAAGCTCGCTCAACAGGCTTTGTGCAAAATATAACAGTGTTTTGGACTGCTTATAGTGTCCTGGTGGCCCAGACTGGTAGTGTTCCCCGGTCACAATTATAAGATCGTGGGTACAAATCCTGGTGGGGTGAGGTGTTGATTATATGTAGAAGCCCGTGTGCTTTATTAGGCAAATGAAATATATATGGATCCTCGTGTTTCGAAGCCGGATTTGGTAAAACGTTGCTCTGACCACCTAAGTGGCACGGGTGGTCTCCATTAGAGGTTCACGGCGCCATAAGCTCATTCAACAGTCTTTGTGTTAAATATAACAGAGTCTAGGACTGCTTTTATTGTCCTGGTGGCCCACAGGTAGCATTCCCTGGTCACAATTATCAGATTTTGGGTTCGAATCCTGGTGGGGTGAGGTGTTGATTATATGTAGAAGTCCGCATGCTTTATTGGGCTAATGAAATAGATATGGATCCTCGTGTTTCGAAGCCGGATTTGGTAAAACGTTACTCTGAACACCTAAGCGGAACTGGTGGTCCCCATTAGAGGTTCACGGCGCCATAAGTTCGTTGAACAGGCTTTGTGTGAAATATAACAGCGTATAGGACTGCTTTGAGTGTCCTGGTGGCCCAGAGGGAGCGTTCCCCCGGTCACAATTATAAGATCGTGGGTTCGAATCCTGGTGGGATGAGGTGTTGAATATATGGAGAAGTTTGCGTGCTTTATTGGGCTAATGAAATAGATATAGATCCTCGTGTTTCGAAGCCGGATTTGGTAAAACGTTGCTCTGATCACCTAAGCGGCACGGGTGGTCCCCATTAGAGGTTCACGGCGTCATAAGATCATTCAACAGGATTTGTGTGAAATATAACAGAGTCTAGGACTGCTTTTATTGTCCTGGTGGTCCACAGGTAGCATTCCCTGGTCACAATTATCAGATTTTGGGTTTGAATCCGGGTGGGGTGAGGTGTTGATTATATGTAGATGTCCGCGTGCTTTATTGGGCTAATGAAATATATATGGATCCTTGGGTTTCGACGCCGGATTTGGTTAAACGTTGCTCTGATCACCTAAGTTGTACGGGTGGTCCCCATTAGAGGTTCACAGTGCCATAAGCTCGTTGAACAGGCTTTGTGTGAAATATAGCAGAGTCTAGGACTGCTTTTAGTGTTTTGGTGGCCCAGAGGTTCCGTTCCCCGGTAACAATTATAAGATCGTGGGCTCGAATCCTGGTGGGGTAAGGCGTTGAGTTTATGTAGAAGCCCGTGTGCTTTTTTAGACAAATGAAATATATATGGATCCTCGTGTTTCGAAGCCGGATTTGGTAAAACGTTGCTCTGACCACCTAAGTGGCACGGGTGGTCCCCATTTGAGGTTCACGGAGCCATACACTCGTTCAACAGGCTTTGTGTAAAATATAACAGCGACTAGGACTGCTTTTAGTGTCCTGGTGGCCCAGAGGTAGCGTTCCCCGGACACAATTATAAGATCGTGGGTTCGAATCTTGTTGGGGTGAGGTGTTAATTATATGTAGAAATATGCGTGCTTTATTGGGCTAATGAAATAGATATGGATCCTCGTGTTTCGAAGCCGGATTTGGTTAAACGTTGCTCTGATCACCTAAGCGGTCAGGGGTCGCCCCCATTAGAGGTTCACGGCACCATAAGCTCATTGAACAGGCTTTGTGTGAAATATAACAGAGTCTTGGACTGCTTATAGTGTCCTGGTGGCCCAGACTGGTAGCCTTCCCCGGTCACAATTATAAGATCGTGGGTTCAAATCCTGGTGGGGTGAGGTGTTGATTACATGTAGAAATCTGCGTGCTTTATTAGGCTAATGAAATTGATATGGATCCTCGTGTTTCGATGCCGTATTTGGTAAAACGTTACTTTGAACACCTGAGCGGCACTGGTGGTCCCCATTAGAGGTTCACGGCGCCATAAGCTCGTTGAACAGGCTTTGTGTGAAATATAACGGAGTCTAGGACTGCTTTTAGTGTCCTGGTGGTCCACAGGTAGCATTCCCTGGTCACAATAATCAGATTTTGGGTTTGAATCCTGGTGGGGTGAGGTGTTGATTATATGTAGAAGTCCGCGTGCTATATTAGGCTAATGAAATATATAATGATTCTCGTCTTTCGAAGCCGGATTTCGTTAAACGTTGCTCTGATCACCTAAGCGGCAGGGGTGGCCCCCATTATAGGTTCACGGCGCCACAAGCTTGTTCAACGGGCTTTGTGTGAAATATAACACTGTCTAGGACTGCTTATATTGTCCTGGTGGCCCAGAGGTAGCGTTCGCCCGTCACAATTATAAGATCGTGGGTTCATATCCTGGTGGGGTGAGGTGTTGATTATATGTAGAAGTCCGCGTGCTTTATTGGGCTAATGAAATAGATATGGATCCTCGTGTTTCGAAGCCGGATTTGGTAAAACGTTACTCTGAACACCTAAGCGGCACTGGTGGTCCCAATTAGAGGTTCACGGCGCCATAAGCTCATTCAACAGGCTTTGTGTGAAATATAACAGAGTCTAGGACTGCTTTTATTTTCCTGGAGGCCCAGAGGTAGCATTCTCCGGTCACAATTATAAGATCGTGGGTTCGAATCTTGGTGGGGTGAGGACTTGATTATATGAAGAAGTGTGCGTGCTTTATTGGGCTAATGAAATAGATATGGATCCTTGTGTTTCGAAGCTGGATTTGGTAAAACGTTACTCTGAACACCTAAGCGGCACTGGTGGTCCCCATTAGAGGTTCACGGCGCCATAAGCTCGTTGAACAGGCTTTGTGTGAAATATAACAGAGTCTAGGACTGCTTTTAGTGTCCTGGTGGTCCACAGGTAGCATTCCCTGGTCACAATTATCAGATTTTGGGTTTGAATCCTGGGGGGGTGAGGTGTTGATTATATGTAGACGTCCGCGTGCTTTATTGGGCTAATGAAATATATATGGATCCTCGTGTTTCGAAGCCGGATTTGGTTAAACTTTGCTCTGATCACTTAAGCGGCAGGGGTGGCCCCCATTATAGGTTCACGGCGCCATAAACTCATTCAACAGGCTTTGTGTGAAATATAACTGAGTCTAGGGTGGGGTGAGGTGTTGATTATATGTAGAAGTCCGCGTGCTTTATTCGGCTAATGAAATTTATATGGATCCTCGTGTTTCCATGACGGATTTGGTAAAACGTTGTTCTAATCACCTAAGCGGCACGGGTGGTCCTCATTAGAGGTTCTCGGCGCCATAAGCTCGTTGAACAGGCTTTGTGTGAAATATAACAGAGTCTAGGACTGCTTATAGTGTCCTGGTGGCCCAGAGGTAGTGTTCCCGGTGACAATTATAAGATCATGGGTTCGAATCCTGGTGGGGTGAGGTGTTGATTATATGTAGAAATCTGCGTGCCTTATTAGGCTAATGAAATATATATCGATCCTCGTGTTTCGAAGCCTGATTTGGTAAAACGTTGCTCTGATCCCTGAAGCGGCACGGGTGGTCCTAATTAGAGGTTCACAGCGTCATAAGCTCGTTCAACAGGCTTTGTGTGAAATATATCAGAGTCTATTACTGCTTTTAGTGTCCTGGTGGCCCAGAGGTAGCGTTCCCCGGTCACAATTATAAGATCGTGGGTTCGAATCTTGGTGGGGTGAGGACTTGATTATATGAAGTAGTGTGCGTGCTTTATTGGGCTAATGAAATAGATATGGATCCTTGTGTTTCGAAGCTGGATTTGGTAAAACGTTACTCTGAATACCTAAGCGGCACTGGTGGTCCCCATTAGAGGTTCACGGCGCCATAAGCTCGTTGAACAGGCTTTGTGTGAAATATAACAGAGTCTAGGACTGCTTTTAGTGTCCTGGTGGTCCACAGGTAGCATTCCCTGGTCACAATTATCAGATTTTGGGTTTGAATCCTGGGGGGGTGAGGTGTTGATTATATGTAGACGTCCGCGTGCTTTATTGGGCTAATGAAATATATATGGATCCTCGTGTTTCGAAGCCGGATTTGGTTAAACTTTGCTCTGATCACTTAAGCGGCAGGGGTGGCCCCCATTATAGGTTCACGGCGCCATAAACTCATTCAACAGGCTTTGTGTGAAATATAACTGAGTCTAGGGTGGGGTGAGGTGTTGATTATATGTAGAAGTCCGCGTGCTTTATTCGGCTAATGAAATTTATATGGATCCTCGTGTTTCCATGACGGATTTGGTAAAACGTTGTTCTAATCACCTAAGCGGCACGGGTGGTCCTCATTAGAGGTTCTCGGCGCCATAAGCTCGTTGAACAGGCTTTGTGTGAAATATAACAGAGTCTAGGACTGCTTATAGTGTCCTGGTGGCCCAGAGGTAGTGTTCCCCGGTGACAATTATAAGATCATGGGTTCGAATCCTGGTGGGGTGAGGTGTTGATTATATGTAGAAATCTGCGTGCCTTATTAGGCTAATGAAATATATATCGATCCTCGTGTTTCGAAGCCTGATTTGGTAAAACGTTGCTCTGATCCCTTAAGCGGCACGGGTGGTCCTAATTAGAGGTTCACAGCGTCATAAGCTCGTTCAACAGGCTTTGTGTGAAATATATCAGAGTCTATTACTGCTTTTAGTGTCCTGGTGGCCCAGAGGTAGCGTTCCCCGGTCACAATTATAAGATCGTGGGTTCGAATCCTGGTGGGGTGAGGTGTTGATTATATGAAGTAGTGTGCGTGCTTTATTGGGCTAATGAAATATATATGGATTCTCGTCTTTCGAAGCCGGATTTGGTAAAACGTTGCTCTGATCACCTAAGCGGCAGGGGTGGCCCACATTAGAGGTTCACGGCGCCATAAACACGTTCAACAGGCTTTGTGTGAAATATAACAGTGTCTAGGACTGCTTTTAGTGTCCTGGTAGCCCAGAGGTAGCGTTCCCCGGTCACAATTATCAGATTTTGGGTTTGAATCCTGGTGGGGTGAGGTGTTGATTATATGTAGACGTCCGCGTGCTTTATTGGGCTAATGAAATATATATGGATCCTTGGGTTTCGAAGCCGGATTTGGTTAAACGTTGCTCTGATCACCTAAGCGGCAGGGGTGGCCCCCATTATAGGTTCACGGCGCTACAAGCTCGTTCAACGGCCTTTGGGTGAAATATAACAGTGTCTGGGACTGCTTATCGTGTCCTGGTGGCCCAGAGGTAACGTGCGCAGGTCACAATTATAAGATCGTGGGTTCATATCCTGGTGGGGTGAGGTGTTGATTATATGTAGAAGTCCGCATGCTTTATTGGGCTAATGAAACAGATATGAAACCTCGTGTTTCCAAGCCGGATTTGGTAAAACGTTACTCTGAACACGTAAGCGGCACTGGTGGTCCCCATTAGAGGTTCACGTCGCCATAAGCTCGTTGAACAGGCTTTGTGTGAAATATAACAGAGTCTAGGACTGATTTTAGTGTCCTGGTGGTCCACAGGTAGCATTCCCTTGTCACAATTATCAGATTTTGGGTTTGAATCCTGGTGGGGTCAGGTGTTGATTATATGTAGACGTCCGCCTGCTTTATTGGGCCTATGAAATATATATGGATCCTCGTGTTTCGAAGCCGGATTTGGTTAAACGTTGCTCTGATCCCTTAAGCGGCAGGGGTGGCCCCCATTATAGGTTCACGGCGACATAAGCTCATTCAACAGGCTTTGTGTGAAATATAACAGAGTAGAAGTCTGCATGTTTTTTGGGGCTAAATATATATATATGGATCCTCGTGTTCTGTAGCCGGATTTGGTAAAACGTTCCTCTGGTCACCAAGCGGCATGTGTGGTATCTATTAGAGGTTCACGGCGCCATATGCTCGTTGAACAGGCTTTGTGTGAAACATAACAGAGTCTAGGACTGCTTTTATTTTCCTGGAGGCCCAGAGGTAGCATTCTCCGGTCACAATTATAAGATCGTGGGTTCGAATCTTGGTGGGGTGAGGACTTGATTATATGAAGTAGTGTGCGTGCTTTATTGGGCTAATGAAATAGATATGGATCCTTGTGTTTCGAAGCTGGATTTGGTAAAACGTTACTCTGAATACCTAAGCGGCACTGGTGGTCCCCATTAGAGGTTCACGGCGCCATAAGCTCGTTGAACAGGCTTTGTGTGAAATATAACAGAGTCTAGGACTGCTTTTAGTGTACTGGTGGTCCACAGGTAGCATTCCCTGGTCACAATTATCAGATTTTGGGTTTGAATCCTGGGGGGGTGAGGTGTTGATTATATGTAGACGTCCGCGTGCTTTATTGGGCTAATGAAATATATATGGATCCTCGTGTTTCGAAGCCGGATTTGGTTAAACTTTGCTCTGATCACTTAAGCGGCAGGGGTGGCCCCCATTATAGGTTCACGGCGCCATAAACTCATTCAACAGGCTTTGTGTGAAATATAACTGAGTCTAGGGTGGGGTGAGGTGTTGATTATATGTAGAAGTCCGCGTGCTTTATTCGGCTAATGAAATTTATATGGATCCTCGTGTTTCCATGACGGATTTGGTAAAACGTTGCTCTAATCACCTAAGCGGCACGGGTGGTCCTCATTAGAGGTTCTCGGCGCCATAAGCTCGTTGAACAGGCTTTGTGTGAAATATAACAGAGTCTAGGACTGCTTATAGTGTCCTGGTGGCCCAGAGGTAGTGTTCCCCGGTGACAATTATAAGATCATGGGTTCGAATCCTGGTGGGGTGAGGTGTTGATTATATGTAGAAATCTGCGTGCCTTATTAGGCTAATGAAATATATATCGATCCTCGTGTTTCGAAGCCTGATTTGGTAAAACGTTGCTCTGATCCCTTAAGCGGCACGGGTGGTCCTAATTAGAGGTTCACAGCGTCATAAGCTCGTTCAACAGGCTTTGTGTGAAATATATCAGAGTCTATTACTGCTTTTAGTGTCCTGGTGGCCCAGAGGTAGCGTTCCCCGGTCACAATTATAAGATCGTGGGTTCGAATCCTGGTGGGGTGAGGTGTTGATTATATGAAGTAGTGTGCGTGCTTTATTGGGCTAATGAAATATATATGGATTCTCGTCTTTCGAAGCCGGATTTGGTAAAACGTTGCTCTGATCACCTAAGCGGCAGGGGTGGCCCACATTAGAGGTTCACGGCGCCATAAACACGTTCAACAGGCTTTGTGTGAAATATAACAGTGTCTAGGACTGCTTTTTGTGTCCTGGTAGCCCAGAGGTAGCGTTCCCCGGTCACAATTATCAGATTTTGGGTTTGAATCCTGGTGGGGTGAGGTGTTGATTATATGTAGACGTCCGCGTGCTTTATTGGGCTAATGAAATATATATGGATCCTTGGGTTTCGAAGCCGGATTTGGTTAAACGTTGCTCTGATCACCTAAGCGGCAGGGGTGGCCCCCATTATAGGTTCACGGCGCTACAAGCTCGTTCAACGGCCTTTGGGTGAAATATAACAGTGTCTGGGACTGCTTATCGTGTCCTGGTGGCCCAGAGGTAACGTGCGCAGGTCACAATTATAAGATCGTGGGTTCATATCCTGGTGGGGTGAGGTGTTGATTATATGTAGAAGTCCGCATGCTTTATTGGGCTAATGAAACAGATATGAAACCTCGTGTTTCCAAGCCGGATTTGGTAAAACGTTACTCTGAACACGTAAGCGGCACTGGTGGTCCCCATTAGAGGTTCACGTCGCCATAAGCTCGTTGAACAGGCTTTGTGTGAAATATAACAGAGTCTAGGACTGATTTTAGTGTCCTGGTGGTCCACAGGTAGCATTCCCTTGTCACAATTATCAGATTTTGGGTTTGAATCCTGGTGGGGTCAGGTGTTGATTATATGTAGACGTCCGCCTGCTTTATTGGGCCTATGAAATATATATGGATCCTCGTGTTTCGAAGCCGGATTTGGTTAAACGTTGCTCTGATCCCTTAAGCGGCAGGGGTGGCCCCCATTATAGGTTCACGGCGACATAAGCTCATTCAACAGGCTTTGTGTGAAATATAACAGAGTAGAAGTCTGCATGTTTTTTGGGGCTAAATATATATATATGGATCCTCGTGTTCTGTAGCCGGATTTGGTAAAACGTTCCTCTGGTCACCAAGCGGCATGTGTGGTATCTATTAGAGGTTCACGGCGCCATAAGCTCGTTGAACAGGCTTTGTGTGAAATATAACAGAGTCTAGGACTGCTTTTAGTGTCCTGGTGGCCCAGAGGTAGCATTCCCTGGTCACAATTATAAGATTTTGGGTTTGAATCCTGTTGGGGTGAGGTGTTGATTATATGTAGAAGTCCGCGTGGTGTATTAGGCTAATGAAATATATATGGATCCTCGTGTTTCGAAGCCGGATTTGGTAAAACGTTGCTCTGGTCACCTAAGCGGCATGGGTGGTCCCCATTAGAGGTTCACACCGCCACTAGCTCGTTGAACAGGCTTTGTGTGAAATGTAACAGCGTCTAGGACTGCTTTTAGTGTCCTGGTGGCCCAGAGGTAGCGTTCGCCGGTCACAATTATAAGATCGTGGGTTTATATCCTGGTGGGGTGAGGTGTTGATTATATGTAGAAGTCCACGTGCTTTATTGGGCTAATGAAATAGATATGGATCCTCGTGTTTCGAAGCCGGATTTGGTAAAACGTTACTCTGAACACCTGAGCGGCACTGGTGGTCCCCATTAGAGGTTCACGGCGCCATAAGCTCGTTCAACAGGCTTTGTGTGAAATATAACAGAGTCTAGGACTGCTTTTAGTGTCCTGGTGGTCCACAGATAGCATTCCCTGTTCACAATTATCAGATTTTGGGTTTGAATCCTGGTGGGGTGAGGTGTTGATTATATGTAGACGTCCGCGTGATTTATTGGGCTAAAGAAATATATATGGATCCTCCTGTTTCGAAGCCGGATTTGGTGAAACGTTGCTCTGATCACCTAAGCGGCACGGGTGGTCCCCATTAGAGGTTCACGGCGCCATAAGCTCGTTCAACAAGCTTTGTGTGAAATATAACAGTGTCTAGGAATGCTTTTAGTGTCCTGGTAGCCCAGAGGTAGCGTTCCCCGCTCACAATTATAAGATCGTGGATTCGAATCCTGGTGGGGTGAGGTGTTGATTACACTGGGCTGCATTTGAAAAAAAAAATTCATGAGGTGAGGGGTTTCTTAGCTGATTCTTTATGTATTTTGCGTGCTGATTCCAGAAATGCCATTCATTTTGCCCAATCAGGTCAGATTTTTATACTAAGGGAATTAGGAAAAAATCGAAATTCTTAAATATGATGTCACATTTTTTATGCAAAATATATCATAAGAAATGTAACCACAACACATAGGACCAAAATATGTCAACTACATAGATGCCTTTACAGTTAGACATGCATAAATGGCTGTCGCAGAAAATTTCTTTGGTGGTTGGTGTCTGGGGCGTCCCGTTTCAGACACCAACAGTAGTCGGCGAGCATGTTGATATCCCAGCGACCCTGGTACAGCTCCTCCATTACACGGATATCTTGATGGAAGCGTTCTCCTTGTTCCTCACTCACATCACCACAGTTCTCTGGAAAGTAGTCCAAGTGGGAGCTGAGGAAGTGCATCTTGATGGACATGCGTGCACCAAGAACTTTGTAGCTCAGAAGTAGGTCCTCAACAACTCGTTCATACTCTGGACTTCTGTAGTTGCCAAGAAAATTGGAGACTGTATGATATATATGGACACAAAGTAGTACCTACAGCTGTATATTATTATATTACTTTTAATTATGTATAGTAAAGTATTGCAGAACATGTATTAATTCTATGTAATATTCCCATTTATTGTGCACCATATTATGTATATAAATTATCATATTTATACTTTATGTATTTAGCTTGTGAATGCTGGCATCTGTACAGGCCAGCGCGTACTAATACATAGATAGACGTAGAGAGAGAAGACAGAGTCCTCGTGGCGTGTGAACGCGAGCTTCTGCGTCCTATTGTATATATATCTCCCGTACGAGAATAGAACCTACTTTTAAGACAACAAGTGTTTGTGTATACCCTCAGTAGTATAGAACATTTTTTGGGTATCTCTGACAACACGCCAGATGGCGCAGTGATTATTTCTCAGTGAGATACAGTGAACCAAGCCTTTCCGCCCGGACTCAGTTAATGGCGTCTCGTCTTCAGCCCACGGCAAGACTACTACAAGCCTCTAGACTTACAGTGTTGTGAAGTGCTATGCTGTGTACAGTGCTGTGCTGTGAAGTGAAGTGTTTTGTGAAGTGCTGTGCTGTGTATTTTAATCATAATTGTCTGTGCAAGTTGCGGTCAGATGACTAAGGGAGCGGCCCGACAGTACGTGCTCTCCCGTCTCTTGTCTGAGGGTGACTGAGGAACCCGCGTTGACGCTGCCCACCCGCTCCTACGTCTGGTAGCGCTCCAAGTCTCTCCCCTCCCGCCAGGCACACACACACACACACGCATTCACCTTATATTTTCTTGTGACTTACTGCAGACTTCTGTAATTCTGTGCATAGATTACGAGGGGCTGACCCGGTCTTTTGCACAGATAGAGTACAGAAGCAGTCGGCATGTCTCACAGGGATCAAAATGATACCCTGGACGATGGGGTTACGAGTTTTAGTGTGGGAGACCTCTCCCCACCCACGCTTACGCCCCACGCTCCCCACAGTGACAACGCCGAGTCACCCACAGAATCTCCTCGCTCGTTGCGAGCCAGCTCTCCTGCGATGCATGCGTCCACAGATCTCCTTCATCTGATAAAGTGGATGGAAACTTCTCGACGCCAGGACGATATTGCAAGGAGAGAAGAGGAAGAAATTCGGTATAAAGAGTCTGAAAGACGTCGCCACAAAGAGGAACAAACAAGCAGAGAACTCGAAGACATATGTAGACGTGAGGATGACCTTAGAAGAAAGGAGGATCAAGCCAGATTTGAAGTCTTGATTTCTCTGTTAGCCCCCCCACAACGATCTACCGTACAAGATTCGTCTGCTACTACTAATGTTGATGCGACTAGAGGTACTGGTACCTCATTTCCCAGAGTCGGATCAACAACACCTCAAAAGGCTGCAGTACAGACGCCTCCCTCTCTGATGTCTGACGCTTCTTATCAGATGTTTCGGGAATGGCGTCGACGTTGGCAAGACTACGCAACAATGGTTGACTTGTCAAGTTTATCACAGCCGAAACAAATGATACAGCTTCGTATGTGCTTGTCCTTAGAGACACAACGTACTCTCGAGCACACACTTCAAGTGCCTCCTACGACAACTCTGACGGTAGAGGCCGTGCTCGACAAGTTGCAGGAACACGTCAAGGGACAGCGCAACGAAGCACTCAGGAGAAGAGAACTCCTCCAATGTAAACAGCTTGATGGAGAATCTTTTGACGCATTTTTTGTAAGGCTCAAAAGGTGTTCAGAGGAAGTTGATGTTTGTCCCGGACATTCTCAAGTCTGTGAAGAGACACAACTTAAGACAATCATTTTAACGGGTGTCCGAGATGAAGAGCTAGTTCAGCGTCTCATTTCCCTTGACCGCACTTCCTCCCTTCAAGATGTTGTTACGGAATGTCGAGCGTACGAGGCCGCCAGGTGTGCGACTTCAGCTTTACGCTCACAACCTGACCAGGTGAGGGCGGTGTCTTCCTACAGAAAGGGTAAGAAGCAGCAATGTAACCCCACCCCTCACCCTCCAGCTACACCTTCAGCAGCAGCTTTGTGTAACAGCTGTGCGAAACAGCATAATGCCTCCCAGTGCCCAGCTGCTCAAAGCGTGTGCAGAAGTTGCGACCGCCAGGGTCACTGGGCTTATACAGTCAAGTGCCCTGCTAGCAAAGTTCAGTGCAGACTTTGTGGTCGTGTGGGCCATTATGACACATGTTGTTGTAAGAAGACACATAAAGGACGCCACCTAGGATCCAAGAAGTCATCCTCAGGTATTGCTAGCGCGCCTCCTCCTGGCAAGCATCAAGACGCTGTGTCCAGTCGTTCCTGCCGTCGTGTACATTGTTCCACAGACACGACGCCCCAGCCCATCAATGTCGTCATTTCTTACGGTAACTCGTCATCCAGTCTTCAGATGTTACCTGACACGGGTGCTAACGTCTTAGTAATTGTCCACAACACTTAGCAAGTTTGGGAATACCCCGGAGCAACCTCAGACAACGAAACTGACAGCTGATGGTTCCAAGATGGCTCCAGCTTTGGGATCTTTCTGGGCTACCCTTACCTTTGGTAAGCAGTCTTGCTCAGCCCGGATTGATGTTCATAATGGTATCCCGACTCCGCTTTTATCATATGGCCATTGTCAAGAGTTAGCCATTATTTCCAAGGAATTCCCTAAACCTATCTTAAAGGTCACCCATGTCAACAGGTTGAAGGAATTCCCTATCTCTACTAACACGTCCCCTTCTGACGCAAGAGCTTACCTTCTCAAGGAGTTTGCTGACGTGTTGGTTAATAAGAAATCTTTAGGATCCACACCACTCAAGCCGATGGTGGGTCCACCTATGAAGATTCATCTTAAGGATGGTGCTACACCTTTTGCCATCCACACCCCTCGTTTGATTCCTCACGCCTACAAGGAGCTAGTTAGACAAGAGCTTGACTCCATGGTTGCTCAGGGAATCATCAAACCGGCCGGAGACGAACCTTCACCTTGGTGCCACCCTCTCGTCCCCGTCGCCAAACCTCGTGGTGGAGTACGGATCACCACCGATCTGTCAAAACTTAACCAGCAAGTTTCCCGTCCAGCCCACCCTTCACCCACACCCTTCGCAGCTGTTCGAAGTGTGGACCCGAAGGCGAAGTTTTTTACAACTATGGACGCCTTATGTGGTTATTGGCAGATCGAGTTGACCGAGGAAGACCAGCATTTGACTACATTCATCACACCATTTGGGAGATACCAGTATTGTAGAGGCCCCATGGGATTTGCCTCTACGGGCGATGCATTCTGTCAACGTGGTGACGCGGCCCTTCAAGGAGTCACGAATTGTGTCAAGGTGGTTGATGATATCTTACTCCACGATGAAGACTACTGTGCCCACCTCTCCCGGATATACGAAGTTCTCACCAGATGTCGAAAGTACGGGATTACCCTCAACGCTGACAAGTTTGTAGTCGCCGCTCCATCAGTGAACTTCTGTGGGTACACTCTCTCAGCATCAGGCATCGCAGATGACCCGGAGAAAGTAAGTGGAATCAGGGATTTTCCAACCCCTGCCAACCTGACAGACCTCCGTTCTTTTTTGGGTCTGGTCAATCAGCTGGCTGAATTTACACCTGACATCTCCGCCGCAGCCCAGCCGTTACGCCCCCTGCTGAGCCCCAGGAGGACATTCCTGTGGACCCCAGATCATCAAGAGACCTTCCAGCGAGTCAAGCAGGCCCTCTTGAGTCCACCTGTCCTCGCCTGTTACGACCCAGCCCTACCCACCGTCCTCCAGACTGACGCCTCCAGACTCTACGGCGTTGGTTACGCCCTTCTGCAGGACCATGGCGGTGGACAACTCAGCTTAATTCAGTGTGGATCCCGGTTCCTGACCGACGCTAAGACCCGATATGCTACGATTGAGCTGGAGATGTTGGCTGTTGTCTGGGCGATGGCGAAGTGCCGCTTCTACCTGATAGGACTTCAGCACTTCACCCTCGTCACGGATCATCGCCCCCTTATACCTATAATCAATCACTACTCTTTGGATGCAGTAGAGAATCCTCGCCTTCAACGTCTGAAAGAGAAGCTCTCGCCTTATCTCTTCACGGCTGTGTAGCGTGCGGGTAAGCTGTTGTGGATCCCGGATGCCCTGTCCCGCGCCCCTGTCAGTCGCCCCACCCCAGAGGACGAGATGTTGTGTTCTACAGCTGCTGCATCCCTCAAGACAGTAGTTTCATTGAAGGCCGTCTTCACATCAGAAAAGTCTACAGCACTGGATGCAGACAAGACCCTTGAAGATCTCCGCACCGCAGCCCTGGCCGACCCTTCCTACATCCGGCTCGTCGACTGTGTGTCTCAGGGATTTCCATCGAACCGATACGACCTTCATGAATCGCAACTCCTGTACTGGAAAATACGCAAGGATCTCTATTGTGACGGAGACCTCGTCTTGTATGGTCCACGAGTAGTCATTCCTGCTGGTCTACGCCGCCGTACCTTGACCCGCCTTCACGACAGCCATCGAGGAGTGGAGGCCACCAAGCGACGGGCGAAGCAGACTGTATTTTGGCCCGGAATTGACGCGGACATTACAAGTACCGTCCGTGCCTGTGAACCATGCCAGACTCTGCAACCTAGCCAGCAACAGGAACCTTTAATGTGCGACGATAACCCTTCAAGACCCTTCGAGTCTGTGTCGGCCGATTTCTTTGCAGTTGCAGGGAAGTCCTTCCTCGTCATTGCCGACCGACTGTCTGGATGGCCTGTTGTCGTCCCCTGTGGTAGTGATACAACGGCTACTGCTACCATCCGGAACTTCAGGCATTACTTCAGAGAAGTTGGTGTTCCCCTCCGCCTCAGGACTGATGGAGGACCCCAGTTCACCAGCCACGAGTTCCGGGACTTCATGGACCGTTGGGGAGTCCGTCATGTCGTGACCTCGCCCCACTACCCCCAGGCGAATGGACACGCTGAAGCCGCAGTCAAGACTGTGAAACACCTGATCCTTAAGGTGTCACCCTCAGGAAATATCGACTGCGAGGACTTCGATCGAGGTTTGTTGGAGTTACGCAACACCCCAAACTTCACCGGAAGCTCCCCAGCCCAGGTTCTATATGGACATCATCTCAGGTCTTGTGTTCCTGCCCACCCAAAGTCTTTTTCTCAAGAATGTCAGGCCAAGACTGAGGAATGTGACCGCCGTGCAGCAGAACGAGCCGCAGATGTCGCTGCTCGGTACGACTGTCATGCCCGCCCCCTTCCCAGGTTGAGTATCGGCCAGCAGATCAGGATTCAAGATCCGGTATCTCACCGCTGGGACAAGGTTGCGGTTGTCATGGGTATTAGCCGGTCCAGGGACTACCAAGTGCGTCTTCCTAGTGGTAGAGTATGGTGGAGGAACCGTCGTTTCCTCCGACCTGTGGAGCTGTCTAATGTTGACCCCTCCCCAGTTGAGTCCCCTAATGTTGATGTCTCTAAAGTAAATCCATCCCCACCTTGTGATTCTGCCCCAGTACTCCGCAGGTCCGAGCGACTCAGAAACAAAAGGTCCGCTCAAGATGAAACTATGAGCGTATAGGGGGGAGGGAGGTGTATGATATATATGGACACAAAGTAGTACCTTCAGCTGTATATTATTATATTACTCTTATATTACTCTTAATAATTATGTATAGTAAAGTATTGCAGAACATGTATTAATTCTATGTAATATTCCCATTTATTGTGCACCATATTATGTATATAAATTATCATATTTATACTTTATGTATTTAGCTTGTGAATGCTGGCATCTGTACAGGCCAGCGCGTAGTAATACATAGATAGACGTAGAGAGAGAAGACAGAGTCCTCGTGGCGTGTGAACGCGAGCTTCTGCGTCCTATTGTATATATATCTCCCGTACGAGAATAGAACCTACTTTTAAGACAACAAGTGTTTGTGTATACCCTCAGTAGTATAGAACATTCTTTGGGTATCTCTGACAACACGCCAGAGAGGCAATAGACTTAAAGGCATGCCAGGCTTTCTTCTCATTTACATCCATGCTGCAATCAAACTTGGGATCTTTGAAAAGCTCTCTGATCTGAGGGCCATCAAAAATTCCTGCATTCAGGTTTGCCTCACTGACTTTTGGAAATTTTTCTTTCAGAAAATTGAAAGCCTGGCTTTTTTTTGTCCAGTGCCTTTACAAAGTGTTTGAACAGACTGAGCTTGATGTGTAGTGGCGGAAGAAGAATGTTCTGCGGATTCACCAGAGCATGGGCAACAACATTGTGAGAACCTGGAGTAAGTCCACTTCTTGCAGGCCAGTCACGTTGCATGTAGTGTTGCTTGTCTGCTCGACTATCCCACAGGCAGAGGAAACATGCCATGTACCACCAGATAAAAAGAAATTTAATTGTGAAAAAATATATGTAAAAAAACACGGACATATACTCTTTTCCTTTGCGTCACGGCGGACATTTAAATGGCCGGCGAGCACGTGGGTGTATTTAAATGCATCGTAAGGGCATTAAAACTGACGGAAATCTTTTCTGTGAGGCTTGCCAATGTCTCGGATGATTTTTTTAATGAACGAATATGAAGACCCCATTTTGAGCGAAAAATGCCAATATTTTACCTGAATCTCCGCTTAAAATGCTATAGCACAAAATTCTGACCTGATTGAGCAAAATGGATAAAATTTTTGAGATCAGCATGCAAAATACACCCAGAAAAGCTTAATAATACACAAACCTCAAAAACTATGCAGGGCAGTGTTATATGTAGAAATTTGCGTTCTTTTTTAGGCTAATGAAATAGATATGGATCCTCGTGTTTCGAAGCCGGATTTGGTAAAACGTTACTCTGAACACCTAAGCGGCACTGGTGGTCCCCATTAGAGGCTCACGGCGACATAAGCTCGTTGAACAGGCTTTATGTGAAATATAACAGAGTCTAGGACTGCTTTTAGTGTCCTGGTGGTCCACAGGTAGCATTCCCTGGTCACAATTATCAGATTTTGGGTTTGAATCCTTTGGGGTGAGGTGTTGATTATATGTAGACGTCCGCGTGCTTTATTGGGCTAATAAAATATATATGGATCCTCGTGTTTCGAAGCCGGATTTGGTTAAACGTTGCTCTGATCACTTAAGCGGCAGGGGTGGCCCCCATTATAGGTTCACGGCGCCATAAGATCATTCAACAGGCTTTGTGTGAAATATAACAAAGTCTAAGACTGCTTTTATTTTCCTGGAGGCCCAGAGGTAGCATTCTCCGGTCACAATTATAAGATCGTGGGTTCATATCCTGGTGGGGTGAGGTGTTGATTATATGTAGAAGTCCGCGTTCTTTATTGGGCTAATGAAATATATATGGATCCTCGTGTTTCCAAGCCGGATTTGGTAAACGTTGCTCTGATCACCTAAGCGGCACGGGTGGTCCCCATTAGAGGTTCATGGCGCCATAAGCTCGTTAAACAGGCTTTGTATGAAATATAACAGAGTCTAGGACTGCTTTTAGTGTCCTGGTGGCCCAGAGGTAGTGTTCCCCGGTCACAATTATAAGATCGTGGTGAATCGGCTGCTTGTCCAATTAACCAGTCCGTTCACACATATTTATATTTGGGTTTTAAGTAACGAAACCCAAACGGTAGTTCCTTTGTTTTATTATACAAGGTTGTATATATAATTCCTGAGTGTATATCAACCGTAAGTCTCACTGTCTAGGAGTGAATGAGAAAGGGACGGCGTTTATGTATGATAAACGTTTGGTCACGTCCTTTCGATATGAGTTGAGGTGAGCTACTGAAGCTTAGGGGCATCGCAGTGCGTGCTTACAGGAATGCTGAGCTATGGGTCTCGCCCTCTTGGGTAAGTTGCCCGCTCACGTGTCCATCTCATGTCTTACTCATAGACAGTGGAAAGTTACAGGGTGGTGAATCTGAATATAATATCAGATGTATTGACCCATTTATATAATACATTCTGTTGATGAGACAGGGGCCTATTACAGTGGGTTCGAATCCTGGTGGGGTGAGGTGTTGATTATATGAAGTAGTGTGCGTGCTTTATTGGGCTAATGAAATAGATATGGATCCTCGTGTTTCGAAGATGGATTTGGTAAAACGTTACTCTGAACACCTAAGCGGCACTGGTGGTCCCCATTAGAGGTTCACGGCACCATAAGCTCGTTGAACAGGCTTTGTGTGAAATATAACAGAGTCTAGGACTGCTTTTAGTGTCCTGTTGGTTCACAGGTAGCATTCCCTGGTAACAATTATAAGATTTTGGGTTTGAATCCTGGCGGGGGGAGGTGTTGATTCTATGTAGAAGTCTGCGTGCTTTATTGGGCTAATGAAATATATATGGATTCTCGTCTTTCGAAGCCGGAATTGGTAAAACGTTGCTCTGATCACCTAAGCGGCAGGGGTGGCCCCCATTAGAGGTTCACAGTGCCATATGCTCGTTGAACAGGCTTTGTGTGAAATATAAGAGAGTCTAGGACTGCTTTTAGTGTTCTGGTGGCCCAGAGGTGCCGTTCCCCGGTAACAATTATAAGATCGTGGGCTCGAATCCTGGTGGGGTGAGGTGTTGATTATATGTAGAAGTCCGCGTGCTTTATTGGGCTAATGAAATATATATGGATCCTCCTGTTTCCAAGCCGGATTTGGTAAACGTTGTTCTGAACACCTAAGTGGCATGGGTGGTCCCCATTAGAGGTTCACAGAGCCATAAGCTCGTTGAACAGGCTTTGTGTGAAATATAACAGGTCTAGGACTGTTTTTAGTCTCCTGGTGGCCCAGAGGTAGCGTTCCAGGGTCACATTTATAAGATCGTGGGTTCGAATCCTGGTGGGGTGAGGTGTTGATTATATGTAGAAATCTGCGTGCTTTATTAGGCTAATGAAATAGATATAGATCCTCGTGTTTCGAAGCCGGATTTGGTAAAACGTTACTCTGAACACCTGAGCGGCACTGGTGGTCCCCATTAGAGGTTCACGGCGCCATAAGCTCGTTGAACAGGCTTTGTGTGAAATATAACAGAATCTAGGACTGCTTATAGTGTCCTGGTGGCCCAGAGGTAGCGTTCCCCAGTCACAATTATAAGATCGTGGGTTCGAATCCTGGTGGGGTGAGGTGTTGATTATATGTAGAAGTGTGCCTGCTTTATTGGGCTAATGAAATAGATATGGATCCTCATGTTTCGAAGCCGGATTTGGTAAAACGTTACTCTGAACACCTAAGCGGCACTGGTGGTCCCCATTACAGGTTCACGGCGCCATAAGCTCGTTGAACAGGCTTTGTGTGAAATATAACAGAGTCTAAGACTGCTTTTAGTGTCCTGGTGGTCCACAGGTAGCATTCCCTGGTCACAATTATCAGATTTTGGGTTTGAATCCTGGTGGGGTGAGGTGTTAATTATATGTAGAAGTCCGCATGCTTTATTGGGCTAATGAAATAGATATGGATTCTCGTGTTTCGACGCCGCATTTGGTAAAACGTTGCTCTGATCACCTAAGCGGCATGGGTGGTCCCCATGAGAGGTTCACGGCGCTATAAGCTCGTTGAACAGGCTTTGTTTGAAATATAGGAGAGTATAGGACTGCTTTTATTGTCCTAGTGGCCCAGAGGTAGAGTTCCCGGTCACAATTATAAGATCGTGGATTCAAATCCTGGTGGGGTGAGGCGTTGATTATATGTAGAAGTCCGCGTGCTTTATTGGGCTAATGAAATATATATGGATCCTCGTGTTTCGAAGCTGCATTTGGTAAAACGTTGCTCTGTTCACCTAATCGGCACGGGTGGTCCCATGAGAGGTTCACGGCCCCATAAGCTCGTTGAACAGGCTTTGTGTGAAATGTAGCACAGTCTAGGACTGCTTTTATTATCCTGGTGGCCCAGAGGTAGCGTTCCCCGGTCACATTTATAAGATCATGGGTTCAAATCCTGGTGGGGTGAGGCGTTGATTATATGTAGAAGTCCGCGTGCTTTATTGGACTAATGAAATATATGGCGGTTCCTGCTCTGCCGGATTTAAAACGTTTTTATGATTACCTAAGCGGCACGGGTGGTCTCCATTAGAGGTTCATGGCGCCATAAGCTCTTTGAACAGGCTTTGTGTGAAATATAGCAGAGTCTCGGACTGCTTTTATTGTCCTGGTGGCCCAGAGATAGCGTTCCCCGGTCACAATTATAAGATCGTGGGTTCAAATCCTGGTGGTGGTGAGGTGTTGATTATATGTAGAAGTCCGCGTGCTTTATTGGGCTAATGAAATATATATGGATCCTCATGTTTCGAAGCCGGATTTGGTAAAACGTTGCTCTGATCACCTAAGCGGCACGGATGGTCCTCATTAGAGTTTCACAGCGTCATAAGCTCGTTGAACAGGCTTTGTGTGAAATATAGCAAAGTCTAGGACTGCTTTTATTGTCCTGGTGGCACATAGGTAGCGTTCCTCGGTCACAATTATAAGATCGTGGGTTCGAATCCTGGTGGGGTGAGGTGTTGATTATATGTTGAAGTCCGCGTGCTTTATTAGGCTAATGAAACATATATGGATCCTCGTGTTTCGAAGCCGCATTTAGTAAAACGTTGCTCTGATAATATAAGCGGCACGGGTGGTCCCCATTAGAGGTTCACGGCGCCATTAGCTCGTTAAACAGGCTTTGTGTGAAATATAGCAGAGTCTAGGACTGCTTTTATTGTCCTGGTGGCCCAGAGGTAGCTTTCCCCGGTCACAATTATAAGATCGTGGGTTCAAATCCTGGTGGCGTGAGGTTCTTGATTATATGTAGAATTCCGCGTGCTTTATTGGGCTAATGAAATATATATGGATCCTCGTGTTTCCAAGCCGGATTTGGTAAAACGTTGTCCTGATCACCTAAGCGGCACGGGTGGTCACCTATAGTGGTTCACGGTGCCATAAGCTCGTTGAACAGGCTTTGTGTGTGTGAAATATAACAGACTCTAGGACTGCTTATAGTGTCCTGGTGGCCCATAGGTAGCGTTCCTCGGTCACAGTTATAAGATCGTGGGTTCGAATCCTGGTGGGATGAGGTGTTGATTATCTGTAGAAGTCCGCGTGCTTAATTGGGCTAATGAAATATATATGGATCCTCGTGTTTCGAAGCCGGATTTGGTAAAACGTTGCCCTGATCACCTAAGCGGCACGGATGGTCCCCATTAGAGGTTCACAGCGCCAAAGGCTCGTTGAACAGGCTTTGTGTGAAATATAGCAGAGTCTAGGACTGCTTTTATTGTCCTGGTGGCCCAGAGGTAGCGTTCCCCGGTCACAATTAGAAGATCGTGGGTTCGAATCCTGGTGGGGTGAGGTATTGATTATATGTAGAAGTCCGCGTGCTTTATTGGGCTAATGAAATATATATGGATCATCGTGTTTTGAAGCCGCATGTGGTAAAACGTTGCTCTGATCACCTAAGCGGCATGGGTTGTCCCCATTAGAGGTTCACGGCGCCATAAGCTCGTTGAACAAGCTTAATGTGAAATATAGCAGAGTTTAGGACTGCTTTTATTTTCATGGTGGCCCAGAGATAGCGTTTCCCGGTCACAATTATAAGATCGTGGGTTCAAATCCTGGTGGGGTGAGGTGTTGTTTATATGTAGAAGTACGCGTGCTTAATTGGGCTAATGAAATATATATGGATTCTCGTGTTTCGTAGCTGCATTTGGTAAAACGTTGCTCTGTTCACCTAAGCGGCACGGGTGGTCCCCACGAGAGGTTCACGGCGCCATAAGCTCGTTGAACAGGCTTTGTGTGAAATATAGCAGAGTCTAGGACTGCTTTTATTATCCTGGTGGCCCAGAGGTAGCGTTCCCCGGTCACAATTATAAGATCATGGGTTCAAATCCTGGTGGGGTGAGGCGTTGATTATATGTAGAAGTCCGCGTGCTTTATTGGGCTAATGAAATATATATGGATCCTCGTGTTTTGAAGCCGCATGTGGTAAAACGTTGCTCTGATCACCTAAGCGGCATGGGTTGTCCCCGTTAGAGGTTCGCGGCGCCATAAGCTCGTTGAACAGGCTTAATGTGAAATATAGCAGAGTTTAGGACTGCTTTTATTTTCCTGGTGGCCCAGAGGTAGCGTTCCCCGGTCACAATTATAATTTCGTGGGTTCAAATCCTGGTGGGGCGAGGTGTTGTTTATATGTAGAAGTACGCGTGCTTAATTGGGCTAATGAAATATATATGGAACCTCGTGTTTCCAAGCCGGATTTGGTAAAACGTTGCTCTGATCACCTAAGCGGCACGGGTGGTCCCCTATAGTGGTTCACGGTGCCATAAGCTCTTTGAACAGGCTTTGTGTGAATTATAACAGAGTCTAGGACTTCTTATAGTGTCCTGGTGGCCCATAGGTAGCGTTCCTCGGTCACAATTATAAGATCGTGAGTTCGAATCCTGGTGGGGTGAGGTGTTGATTATATGTAGAAGTCCGCGTGCTTTATTGGGCTAATGAAATATATATGGATCCTCATGTTTCGAAGCCGGATTTGGTAAAACGTTGCTCTGACCACCTAAGCGGCACGGATGGTCCTCATTAGAGGTTCACAGCGTCATAAGCTCGTTGAACAGGCTTTGTGTGAAATATAGGAGAGTCTAGGACTGCTTTTATTGTCCTGATGGCCCAGAGGTAGCGTTCCTCGGTCACAATTATAAGATCTAGTTCGAACTTGGTGGAGTGAGGTGTTGTATTTATAGCGGAAAGTCTGGCGTATTTTATTGCTAATGAAATATATGGTGGGTCCTCGTAAGCCAGCCAGCATTTGGTAAAACGTTGCTCTGATCACCTAAGCGGCACGGGTGGTCCCCATTAGAGGTTCACGGCGCCATAAGCTCGTTGAACAGGCTTTGTGTGAAATATAGCAGAGTCTAAGAATGCTTTTAGTGTCCTGATGGCCCAGAGTTAGCGTTCCCCGGTCACAATTAGAGGATCGTGGGTTCGAATCCTGGTGGGGTGAGGTGTTGATTATATGAAGAAGTCCGCGTGCTTTATTGGGCTAATGAAATATATATATGGATCCTCGGGTTTCGAAGCCGCATTTGGTAAAACGTTGCTCTGATCACCTAAGCGGCACGGGTGGTCCCTATTAGAGGTCTTACAAGCCGCATATAAGGTCGTTGAACAGGCTTAAGCTCGGATATATCGAGTCTAGAGTGTTTTATTGTCCTGGTATTCAGAGTTAGCGCTCTCGGGTCACAATTATAAGATCGTGGTTCAACCTGGTGGGGGTGAGTGTGTT
>NW_024721457.1:0-16747 GCF_018991925.1 Homarus americanus | reverse complement strand
CTACGTGAATCCCCTGTTTATGATGCGTGTTTAAATCCAATGAAATCCATAAAGAGCCTAATAAAACTGCTTTATTGCCCAGCCTTCACGAACGCGCACACTCAGGTGACACAGAATAGAGAGAGAACACCTGGCCTCTGATTGGTGGTAGTGGAAGACGAGCCAGTGATGCGTTCTTGGACAGTAAAGACGGATCTATATAATGCAAGTCCAAGAACGAGTCGTGTATTTCTTTTGTTTATAATACGCATAATACTTAATGTTTTGGGGGATTAATTGTTATTTTTTCACATTTTTTCTGTTTCTTTAAGATTTTGTGATTATTGTACATTGTCACTTGTGAATTCCAATATATATTTCACAAGTTGTTTAATATGAAAGACGGGCATAATATTCCAAGCAGGTGACGGTCAATGAAATAAGCAAGGAATAATAAAGATTTCATATACAGAGTCATCAAAAAAATAATACCCAAATTTTTATATATGACTTAAAATCTGGGCATTCTATTACGGCGATTCTGTATAAGGAATTTAAAAAAAGATTATCACAAACTTAAAAACTAGAGATTTACAAATACACAAAAGGAAAACAAATACACAAATACACACTACCCATGGATATAAAACAAACACAGCAAGGACACACACAAAAAAACTAGCAACGTCTATAAAAAACACGAACAGCACAAAACGCTTTAGTATTCGGATTAGTCACGGAGAAAACGGGGAAGAGAATATTACATTTGATTTACTATTAAGTACTTGTGATGGGCTGTTGATAAGCTGCTTATAATGTCTTGATAAAATAAAAATTCAAGAAAGGATTGGAGAAAGTGAGGGGGTAGGGGGGAGGGGAAAGGGGGTAAGGGGGAGGACCAGGAAGTGTGTTGATGGGATGAGGGGAGGGAAGGAGGAAGGACATGAAGGGGTAAGGATGTGGGGGCTGAAGGCCAGGAGAGGTGGTGGGTAGGGGTGAGGGCAGGAAGTGGTGGTAGTATAAAGAGGCCAGGTGGGGTAGGGGTGAGTGTATTAGAAGGTGTAGTATAAGAGTCAGGTATGGAGGAGAGGTGAAGTGGCTAAAAGAAGTAGAGAGGAGAGAGAGAGAGAGAGAGAGAGAGAGGATTCAAAATTGAAGATGTATAAAATATATTCTTTAATTCACCTGTTCCCTTCGTCCAAAAAACAATACAAAACCAAAATTCCTTGAGTCAATCCCCCCACGTGATCGCCACCGGTAAAAGCATTGTATAAAACATTGATAATATCTCTTAGTACACGTCAATAGGTATTAGAGGTTGGTTGGTGTGGGGTACAGGTGTACACAAGACACAGCTTATCTCTTCCCTCTTACTTCTCCTGTCCTGTTCTTCTCTTACCTTCTCTTTTCCTCTCCGTCCCCTTCAATTCCCCTTTTCTCCACCTTCTTCCACTCCCCCTCCTTTCCTCTCGTCTTCCCCACCTTTTTTCATCCTTTCCCTTTCACCATCTCTCCCTCCCCTTCTCCACTCCCCTTCTACAGCTTCTCCTCCCTCCCCTTCTCCACTCCTCTTCCCCTCCTTCTCCTCCCCTCCCCTTCCTTCCCCTCCCCTTCTCCACCTTCTTCCCCCCTTCCCGTATAGTCTCATAAACATTCGATCGAGTATAAACCGGGATACGTTTAGCATACTCGAGCTATTCCAGGCTTCACTCCCTATCACCGCGCGTGTCGATACCACTCCTGACGTCATGACCCCGGTGGCCAATGACTGTTCGCTATCTGGTGGCACACTAAAATCTTTAGGACGTCATAAATAAGACAACCAATAGAAACTCGCGATTGTACTGATGGGAATTATAGTCCATATTTTTTGCAATGTAAATGCCACTCCTGACGTCATCATCTTGCTGGCCAATGAATTACTTGCAGCCTGGAGTCACAAAAAATAATGACGTCATCAATAAGACAGCCAATAGGGACTCGAGAATGTATTGCTTACACTTTAGCCTATGACGTATATATCGTGTGGAATAAACGTAAGGTATTGTCTTGGGTGAAGTGAAGCCGTTAAGTCCATTGCAAATTACTTCACTTACAGGTACAATGAATATCACTTTCACTGTAAATGTGTTAGACATTGTTAAAGGATTTGTGTATTAGAAGTATAAGAATGCTGAGTAGAAAAGTTTTAAAATTTCCGTATATATATAATTTTCATATATTTATTAATTTTAACCTATTTTTTTCAATTTCTCCTTTCTTCAAAATTTCTTCTTCTCCTCCTCCATTTTCCTTCTTCATCACCATCTCCTACATTTCCTCCAGCATTTGAAATAATATATAAAAGTCAAAGAAATATAAAGTCAGTGTCCAAAACAATGGTTATTTATGTAAACACCAGAAAATAAGTACCTCTCTATTGACACCATTTAAGTGTAATATTAAGGGCATAGGTTCAGACCACCCCTCCCCCCTTAACCCTCCTCCTCACCTCCCTCACCCCCTCACCTCCCTCACATCCCTCACCCCCTCACCTCCCTCACCCCCACACCCACTCTTAACCCTCCTCCTCACCCCCCCACCTCACCCCCTCACCTCCACCTCACCTCCCTCACCCCCCCACCCTCCTTAACCTCCTCCTCATCCCCTCACCTCCTCACCCCCCGCCTCCTCCCCCTAACCTCCTCCTCACCTCCCCACCCCTCACCTCCCTCACCCTCACCTCCCTCACCCTCACCTCACCCTCACCTCCTCACCTCTCACCTCACCCCTCAGCCCCCTCACCCTCCCCTTAACCTCCTCCTCACCCCCTCACCTCCCTCACCCCCCTCACCCCCAATCCCCAACAACACCAATTAGAAAAAAAAAGATGAGGGTAAACCTGTGCTCGTGTCATTGGCTGGGTGATTGATAACGCCACACATGGCATTTAGCAGTAGCCTAGGCAAAAGACCAAAGTTACTAATTTATATGAATTTATTCGTTTGTCATGGTGTAAGACTTAGCATTAGGAAGATTATTCAAGATCACTCCAGCCAAGGTTAATGTATAAACTATGGCTCCTAGACCAACCTGAGTCATTCGTATTATTTATTTCTTCATAATGTTCCTTCAGCACTACAGTAACGTGATACTTGGGTAGACAGACAGACATACATGCTATATGCTATGATAATAAAGTAATTGATGATCACATTTAAATAAGCATAGATAATGTTGACACGAATGGAGAGCTAATTTAAATGTCTTTGTTCATCGTAATTCCGAACAGCTATTATGCCAGAGAGTTAATATCATCATAGTATTTACAAGTTGAAACTTATTTGGTACTGTGGATATAAACTCAGGTGTTTAATATTGCCACATTGACCGTTATCGTTAATTATCTCGGGCACAGGTAATAAATATGTTTTTGAAGTGATTATTTGATGTCAGTGTCATCTAAAGTAGAAAATGTTAGTTTCTTCAATACTCTATTTGCATTTTAGGGAATTAAATACATTCTTATCGTCAGGGTCATGTCGTCGTGTTCACCATTGTCTAAAACGACCAACACTTCCTAAGTCAATAGTTTGTTACATCACGTTTGAACTTCAACGAAACTTATGATCTGATTTTATAAACATAACCAGAAATATTCCTTTGGAGAGTTCCCCTTCAAAGATATGTGTGTGACGTCAGCATACTTCATCCAAAATGGCTGCCTATACTAAAACAAATAACATTCATCTTCAAAATTTCCTCGTCTGAAACACTTGGGTCAGTGTTTCTTGCTGGTCATCGTTCAAGACTATACTGTCGTCGGAGTGTTCCATCCCCGAAGGACAGAAGGGCTTTGTGGACCGCTTAATGCTGTTCACCATTATATATCGCTCTAGTTAAACCATTTACGAGGATATTTTTCGATTTACGCTAAAGTTTATGGAAAATAATCAGTTTGTATTCGTTTTATGAGAAGTAGGAACAATAATACTAAAAACAAGATAGTCTGGAGGTTAGGTTAGGTTAGGTTAGGTGTTCACTCACATAAAGAAACCTGGAGAGATTTTCAGATGACTGTGTGTGTGTATGTGCGCGCGTGTGTGTGTGCGTGCGTGCGTGTGTGTATGTGACAGGCACTATCCTCTAACCACACACACACACACACAGCCGTCATTGTCTGTAAGAAATATTCACTCTGACCTCAGAGGTACCATTGTGAAGTCACACGTCCACTTTTTCTGCTCCTGCTGTTGACCCGCCCCGGTAGCTGGAACCACATTATTATTATTATTATTATTATTATTATTATTATTATTATTAATATTATTATTATTATTATAATTATTATTATTATTATTATTATTATTATTATTGTTATTGTTATTGTTATTGTTATTGTTATTGTTTTGTTATTGTTTTTCTTTTTTTTTATTATTATTGTTGTTGTTGTTGTTATTTATTATTATTATTATTATTATTGTTGTTATTTATTATTATTATTATTATTGTTGTTATTTATTATTATTATTATTATTATTATTATTATCATTATTGTTTTGTTTTGCTTTAACTATTATTGCTGTTGTTAGTGTTGTTATAATTATTACTATAAATACAGCCGTGATTGTTTTATTCGAGAACCTTAAATAAAATCTCATACACTAAAAACTGTATCAGTCAGGAACCTAATATGTTGCCTAAATGTCGCCTATTGTTAGAGGAGAGAGGTGACATGACCCTGAGAGTTATCAGGTAATACGTGATATAGTTTTTAATGTATGGGATTCTATTTAGGGTTCTCGAATAAAACAAACATCCTGGTATTATTATTATTATCATTATTATTATTATTATTATTATTATTATTATTATTATTATTAGTGAATTTATATTTATTGGTATACTTTTTGTTGTTATTATTATTATTATTATTATTATTATTATTATTATTATTATTATTATTATTTGCATGGCTCGTCAAGAATCTTTACAGTGTTAATATATAAACAGAAAGTCTTATTAACATCAGAAGGAGAGAAGGAAAGACAAGCAGAGGAGAATTTATGAGACAAGGAGAGAGAGAGAGAGAGAGAGAGAGAGAGAGAGAGCAATGAACAGATGATAAGAAAATAAAATACAAAGGAATAAATGAGACATAAGTAAGGAAAACGTTATTTAATTAAGGAAATAGAATAAGATAGAATAACAATCACAGTAGTCAGGTGATAATTCCTAAAGACTCAGGTATTTACGCCTTAATTAACTTATATACCTGAGAATTTACTTAAGAGGTTACCTTTAGTTAATCTCTTGGGTTGTAAATACTATCTTGTTTTTAATTTGTTTTTGTAATGTTTTTGTTTAGGTGTATTTGTTGATATATTTATCCTTGATTGTTAGTGATTCATAAGTTATATATATTCTCTCTCTCTCTCTCTCTCTCTCTCTCTCTCTCGTAAATATAGAGTGAAAGTCGTTAGCAATTTTAAGGAAACGTAACCAGGTGATTACATATTGATAAACACAATAATCAGGACATATACAATGAACACAATAAGAGGAGATGATAACAGGATATTAGGTAAACAAATTGATAATAACAGAACGCGATTTAGAGAGATAATGAGAATTGTGATTAAAAGAATGAAATAATTGAAGTGGAAATGATACAAAGTGACGTAGTAGACATTTTGATGATTTAAATAGATAGAATAATATTGATGAGAAATATGCGATTAGGCTGCAAAGTCTAGAAAAATTGAGAGATTTTCTAGAATGAGTGGCGATGTTTTGTGTGTGTGTGTGGCTCGCTTAAGGAGGTCACCTGTGTGGCTCACTTATGAAAATCACATTTCTGGCTCGTTTAAGAACGTTACTTTATGGCTCACTTAAGTTACCTATTTTGCTCATTTAAGAAGGTCACCTGGTGTAGTTGAGATAAGAAGGTCAGTGAGGCAGGCGTGAAGCAGGGTGGGCGTCGGTCTCCACACACCGTACATAAAAGTGACATATATGTGTAGAAACGGTACACGAGCAGACTCCCCACCCCACATTCCCGACCCTGGACACACACTCTTAAAGGGACGTAAGTTAATGTCTTCGATGTTAAACTGGCGAGGAGAGAACGTAACTTGTTTTGATAGTTTCTCGAGTGTAAATCTATCAGCAATTAGACCATAAATGCTGTTGTACCTTCAGTGATCATTAACACTTACAGTAGGAATTTGACTTATGATCCTTTGATAATACAGTCACTGCCTCACATCTGGGTTGGAAGGTGTGTGTGTGTACTGACCCACAGCCCACCACTCTCCTAGATTTTATATTGTGTGAAAATACAAATTTTCTCTCCTTCAAATGTAATTAATTTCTCCTTATAAGAACGTAAAAAATAACCTAAGTTAACGTAAAAGAAAAATATTTGTCATTTAATGTATTTAGGTAAAATATCTTGGTCAGATGCATTCATATTACCAAGACGTCAATGTTGGTCTAAGCAATACGAGGAAAAATATCTCACCTGACATATTTAATGAGGTAAAGGTGTACTAATATAAAGGTGAAGGAAACACAACAACATTGGTATTTGATTTGTGAAGAAATATTGAAGTGTTCGATTTATTTTTCTAGTTTTCAGCTTTGTGTGTGTGTGTGTGTGTGTGTGCGTCCTTACCATCACCAGGAAAACCATGAAAATGGGTAAATCAATAACATGGGGAGTTAATATTTTCCTTAAATCCCTTTAATATCGACGCTTTTCTTCTAAACATCAGTCTTATCTATTTTTCCTTTTTTTATCAATTTTCTTTATCATTTACTTCTGTTTAAAAGACCAAAAAATAGGTTATACGTCACATCACTATTCTTCATTTTAATTGGAGATATTACCCATTTATCTCTTATTTACGGTACTATTATTCACATCAGGTCATCGTTAGCGGGAACCACCTACATCAACAAGTCAGGCTCTAATTGGCTCCTATTTACAGCGGGGGGTCGAGAAAATCACCAATTGACTTCATTGAAAAGTTCATATTTGATCCCTTGAGTAGGCCGACGGGTTAGGCTAAAAAAAAAGTGATTTTCTCTCTATCTCTCATCTTTTCAATCTTTTATCTTCTCTCTCTTTCCCTTTCGCTTTTTCTTCTCTCTTCTATCTCTAATCTGTCTGTCTGTCTGTCTGTCTCTGTCTGTCTAATCGAACCTAATGCTTTCTTCTTTTTCCTGTCTCCGTAAATTTCTCATACACGAACACTAAATTATTATAATACTCTGTCAGTCAGTTCTCCGAGGGACAGTATAATTATAATGCTCGTTTGACATAGCACACTAATTGACCCTTCACCTTATACTAACCACTCTGTTACCCTGGAGCATCATAGCGAACCGCCTGACTTATATGGTATTATAGGGGTTTATTAGTTATACTTTGATATGATAATGTTAGTCTTATATTTTTTTACCACACCTGAGGTCTTAATTAAGGTACAAAATATGTGGTAAAAGTATTGATTGTTATTATATATTTTGAAAGTTTATAGTGTTTTGTTTTCTATGTTGAGGCAGTTGGAGTGAAGGAAGGAAGGAAGGAAGGAGGGAGGGATAGTTCTTAATTTAGTAATTATTTAAATTTTAAGAGTGTATGAATGATAGTGAAGGAAGGACTGTAATTATTATTCACTTTTTCTATTACAGTAGTGAAAGTGACTGATTAATGAATTTTAATGAATAAGAGTAAAAATACATTGAATTTAAATGAATAACACTAAAAATACATTACTTATATCAATGAAATTAAACGAATAATACTGAAAATACTTATATTACAGGAGTGAAAATAAGTGAATAACAATGAAAAGAGGACTTGTAATTACATCGATTACGGTCACTTTATATACAAAAGACTTATCAGAAAATGAAGAAAATTAAGAAAACAAAATCATATTCGATATATTTACCTTATATATCACATTGTCTTATATATCAATAATTTCATATGATATATCGAGGTTACTATAATCCTAAGAATCAACAAGGAACTCAGATCTCAAGGTAAATAATGTTAGGTTTTTTATAAAGGGATATTCTGATTGATATATATCGATACTATATTTCTGTTGGTATATTTTTGCGTATATTGTGTATATTTTGACTGTATATTTCTGTTAGTATATTCCAGTATATTTTGGCTGTTGTTTTTGCTCGATATATTTTTTGTATATTTCGATGGGATATTTTTAGTAATATATTTTAAAGCTATATTTCAAGATCCAATTATTTTTTATATATTTTTTTTATATTTCATTAGTTTTTTTTATATTTCGACAATATATTCTTATTGATATATTTAGAGTCGTGGGGGTATGTTCTGGCTATTATATTTCAACAGTACTGTATACCCGTATATCAAACGGTATAGTATAACATTATATATCACCGATATACTTCATCACGATACACCTTTACCGGTATAACTGTATATCATTATGTTTCCTCTATATTGACATAAATTACTGAACTACTTTTTCTATAAAAATCGGAAGAAAAATATTATTTAATAGTCAATAATCTGGTAAAAATCCTCTTGAACCATTACAGTATTTACGTGTAGTCTATGTCTGCACGACTACACATATGTGAGTTTATGAATGTGTGGATATGTGCACAATAGCGCTCACATGTGCATTAACTGTTACATACCTCTTTGAAGACATGTATAAGTACTCCTAAATGCCTGGCGATACAATGGAAGGTTGGGGGAGCGAGAATTGACCAATGGTAGATCTCACAGTACAAAGCAGCCAATAAAAAAATGATTATACCCATGACGTCACCTCTAGTTCTAACCTGTGATTGGTTTAATGCTCAACCTGTTAATATCTATACGTCTTATGCCTATTATTAACTCTTTCACTCTATTGTTATTTGTTTTTTTATTATTATTACATGTTCAGTACTTGAGAGAAAAAAAATCACTCCTGCGCGTTCTAGATTCTTACGTATTGTAATGACAAAGTTACCCCCCCCCCAAAAAAAAACTGCATTGGGAATATTTGCACAACTTGTACCCAATGCTATCAACCAACTAGATTATTCTTCGCTTTATTTTATCTACGATACAGACACACGGCATCCAAATAACCTTTTTTAAATACTAAGTGTTTCATTTTTCCCACCTCCTTCACCATAAGAAATCGATAAAGAAAATATATAAACACAACACAAGTGGTCTTATCAAACACGTCCACCAGTGAGGTAACGCTGGTGTTTATAAATGATTCTTTAGCGTGTTTCTTCCCTCATAATGTCGGGGTGAGGAGATGGGGAGCGAAGGTGGGGAGAGAAGGAACAGAAGAGGGTGATGGAGGAGGAGGGGGGTAGGAGAAGAAGGAGAGGGAGGAGGAGGAGAAGATAGAGGAATGAGGAAGAGGAAGAGAAGATGGAGGAAGAGAAGGGAT
This sequence comes from Homarus americanus, assembly GCF_018991925.1. Classification (NCBI taxonomy): domain Eukaryota; kingdom Metazoa; phylum Arthropoda; class Malacostraca; order Decapoda; family Nephropidae; genus Homarus; species Homarus americanus. Next base: position 7,328 of record NW_024721457.1, on the reverse strand, counting down.
GAAGGAAGGAGGGAAGGAAGTGTTGAAAGAGAGAGATAATCAAGGAGGTATAGGAGTGAGACTGGACACTAACTGAAAGGAAGAAGGAGTTAGGAGGAGGAAGACGAATAACGATAATAAGGATGTAAGGGATGATACACGTAAGAAGAAGAGAAGGAGGAGGAAGAAAAGGAGAAAATAGGAGAATGTGTAAAGAAGGAGAATTGAGAAGGTGTAATAAGGAAGAAGAGGAAGGAAGAAGACGAGGAGGAAGGAAGGAAGAGGAGGAGGAGAAACGGGAAGGAAGAGAAAGGTGTAGGTGGAGAAGGGAGAAGATGGAGGAAGAGAAGATGGAGGAGGAAGAGGAGGAGGAAGCCCTGAAGGATATAGAAGGCTATGTCTATAAATACTATTAGAGTGATAACGACGATCAATATATCAGACCAATGGAAGAATACCCCCCTCCTACCTCCTCCTCCTCCGACCTCCTTGTTTTCCTCTTCCTCCTACCTTTTTGTTCTCCTCCTTCTCATTCTCCTCCTCTGCCTCCTCCTCCTCCCTCCTCCTCCTTCTAACTCCTCCTCCTCCTACCTCCTCTTCCTCCTTACTGCTGGCGTAAAAGCTGGGCAAGAAAATACCTACCTTCCGACCTCCTCCTCCTCATCATCTTCCTGTTCCTCCTCCTCTTTCTTTTTCTTCTCCTCCTGCTCCTCCTCTTCCTCCTCATCATCTTCCTCCTCCTCCTCCTCCTTCTTCTCCTCCTCCTCCTCCTCCTCCTCCTTCTTCTTCTTCTTCTTCTCCTCCTCCTGGCTGCTGGGAAAGGAGGTGGGCACAAGGCTACCCGCCCCCTACACATGCCTCCACACACTGGGTATGTGATTGTGGCACAAGTCATACTCAGTCCGGTGTCAAGACGGGGAGCAATTATCACCTGGTCAGTACAAAATATCCATCCTCCTAGTGGCTGCCTCGCATACTAAGTGTGGAGAGAGAGAGAGAGAGAGAGAGAGAGAGAGAGAGAGAGAGAGAGAGAGAGAGAGAGAGGAAGAACACTAAGAGAAAAAAACAACGACACAAACCAAAACATCAACTCACATCAATATAATCAACCTAATCCTACCCTGAAAGTCCTTACACACCAATCTAATTGATCTACAGTATATACCTATGTAGTTCTTCACTACATAATATACAGTGAACAACACACGTAGTCACACCTTCATCATAACAAAAGCTCTAAATGGCCTTCCTACAGTCATCTACGCTACATGATGTCATTTGCATATATATTATTCATTTCGGGGTTTTATTTCCTATATTTTGTGTTGGTTTTCTCTTAGCTGTAGCACTGTAGTTTTCTAAGAGTCTAATTACTGTGGTTTTCTGTTGTATTTATGTAGGAGTTCTTTGAGATTATAGGTATTTAAGAGCCAAATATTGTTGTTGTTGTTTTAGCTGTAACACTGTAGTTTTCTAAAAGGTATAATACTCTTCTCTATAATTTTCAGGTATTTAATGCTATAATACTGCTATTTTCTAAAGTTCTTAACACTGGAGTTTTCTAGAATTTAAAAAACACTTGGTCTCTAAGAATACAGGTTTCTAGGATAATCTAGTAATATTACATATCACAAAGGCTTTAAAGTTACAGTGAACTTAAGATTATTGTTCATTATAGCTTTGAACACTAACATCCTCTTAAGCCCTTATACGCCTGTTCTCTAGGGCCCTATTTAGCTGTTCTCTAGGGACCTTTTTTAACTGTTCTCTAGGGACCTTTTAAAGCTGTTCTCTAAGGCCCTTATATTGCTGTTTTCTGGGACCCCTATATTATTGTTCTCTATGGCCCTTATGTTGCTGTTCTCTAAACCCTTCACCGTCTAGAACACTCGCCTGACTCGCTACACATTGATTAAAAAGTAATTGTTTCTGGTGTAACCGAATAGTCCTGTATACAATGGGTTGTTACTTCGGATAATCGGGTATTCTGGCGTATCCGAGTGACCCGGTATATAAGGGTTACTTCGTGTACTTGGGTATCGTGTTGATATCTCCGGGTTGGGGCCACCTCCATGAGCGAGTCTTGTGTTATCGCATGTGTGTGTGAGGCTGTGTATTACTGTGTCCAGGGTTACCAACATGGCGAGTCACCAGGGTTACCAACATGGCCAGGGTTACCAACATGGCGGGTCACCAGGGTTACCAACATGGCGGGTCACCAGGGTTACCAACATGGTGGGTCACCAGGGTTACCAACATGGTGGGTCACCAGGGTTACCAACATGGTGGGTCACCAGGGTTACCAACATGGTGGGTCACCAGGGTTACCAACATGGTGGGTCACCAGGGTTACCAACATGGTGGGTCACCAGGGTTACCAACACAACGTACCAATTTTGTAGTAACCAGACAATATAATAATAAAATCAATAATAAAAACTATAAATAGCAATAATAACAAGATCAAGAAAATAACGGTAATAACAGCAACAAAACAAGAGTGATAACAACAATGATAATAATACAAAGGCACATCTACATATAAAGTACAAAGATAAACCTGATAAAGTTAACATCTAATTTATTTATCTATCTTATATATTTACCTCTCACCTATTCTTCTTTCTTATTCATTTCTAAACTATTTTTCCTCTGCTGTAAATAACCACCAAATAAAGGAATAAATAAGTGATATAAATAACCTACACTCGGGCGTGCCAAGTATGTTTACAAACACTTATGAAAAGGAAACCCTGACTGGAATCCTTGTCACACGCTCCTTGACGTTGACAAAGGATCGTGTCGCCTCAGTTGGCAACCACGTAACTTGTCTCCGTCGCGTGTGTTGGTAACCCTGTGTGTGTGTGTGAGCTTCCACACATCTGGGTCATGTTAAGTGAAGTACTGTGTTCCAGGGATACACTCTTGGTCACCTCTCTGCTTCTTAAGTCACCGCTGTCAATAGATCCTATACTTTATAAGCTGAGCAGTGACCAGCCCAGCATGTTAGAAAATGGAGTGTTATCGCCGAGAGAAAATAGGAATTCCTGTCGGGTTATCGGTGTGACCAATTCAGTAGTTTGCTGTTATGACTCGTACTTCTGGGTGTTGGTTATGGTGTTATTTTGTTTGTCATTCATTACGTTCTAGGTTCGAATATTATCACTTTTTTTTTAGTGCGAAATTAAAGACAAAATAAAGAATGTTGTATATAGAAAACGTAGTCATGTGTCTAGAGAAGATGAGAAAACAGCTTGGGTTACCGGAGTGAATGTTGTCATAGTGGGTAATGGTAGAGAGAGAGAGAGAGAGAGAGAGAGATGTTCCTCGCTCTTGTGTTGTCGGTCGAGGGCCTCACCACCCCACCCCCTTCCCCACCCCCAGAGGTTAAAGCTGTCCGTAGCCTAAAACCTTTTCCCTTGGGCCATATATTTTTTCTCTCACCAAAGACACGAGTACCATTAGAAGATAAGCCCATAGATTAAAAGAAAAAGGAGAACTAATGTCATGTTATCAATATTTTATCGGTATTGTTTTAACTCGGACAGAGGCAGTAAAAGGGTGTGAGATAAACAGGTAAACTCTTAACTAGGTCTTGTGACGTATGAAATTATCCACCTTCTAACTTACATATAAGGAAGGGACCATCACTCTCATGTACTGACTGTATGGTAGGTTGATTTGGTTATGTTTTTATGTGTGTTTTATAAGACGATTTTAATTTATATTTGTTTATGGATAAGAGAGACGATTTTTTTTAAAGGAAATTTCTATAGTTCGTTTGAATGAGAAACATTATTCAATCGTATATTTTCATCTTCTCTTATAATTAGAATCTTTCTCTCTCTCTTTCAATATTTTTCCCTCGCTCCCTCCCCCCGTTCCTCCCCATTCTCCCCACTCCCTCCCCCTCCCCTCCCTCCTCCTCCCTCCAGCTCAGTACAGAACCCATATAGAGACATCCAACACCCGCCTGAAGGCACACAACAACTCACCGATATTCCACCAATGCCGTCACACATTGGCCCTGACGTTCCTGACAAACCTCACATACCAGGTGGACACGAGAGCTCCCGCCTGCAGTATATATATCGACAGGTACTGATGCCAAGAAATAGAACCAAGAAAAAAGAAGAACAAAAAAGTTCTTGTTTGTATAATTCTTGAGGTTTATACAAGGAGAATATTGTAACATATTCTTTGATTCTTGAGGGATGTAATGTTATGATTGTATTAATAGTTTGTATACAGTAACCTAAGAATTTGACCTGATGTGATGGATCGTTCAGATGTAGTAAGTAGACTTTAGTGTTTCGACCTGCACGTATGTTATGGCTGTCTTCCAGGTTAGAGGAGCAGAAGGAGTTTAAGTCACTATATATTAGGTTATAGGGACCCTGAGGAATCTTAGTGGTGTGGGATGCTGTATCTGTTCAAATGTCTGACTGTGTGTGTGTGTGTGTGTGTGTGTGTGTGTGTGTTCTATCACCTGGCTGCGTGTATGTGTGTACAAACACCTATGTGTATGTGTTTACTAAAAAGACAGGAACTAACTGGAAGGAAGATGAGATCATTAGGATGAGAACAAAGGCGTTACTTCGTCAATTGTCCATAGTAATTTGGTGACTATTGACCATTAGTCGGTAGTCAACAATACGATTTCAATTTTTTGCTGATAAACGAACTAGAAACTACAGCCCAAAGCCATAATGTTGCCTTCAGTGAATGTTTTAGTCAGCTACGCGGGTCTGACGGGGGATATTACATACAATTCGAACCCAGGAATAATGGACTGGTACTCTAGTATAATAATCACTCCGGCCCTGCACCCGTTGCTTGTTATACTGTACTGTATTAATTACATTAGTTTGATATACAATTTGAGGAGTAGATCATATAAACAATAACGTTAATTAGGTGAACAAGATGATTGGTCTATCAGGCGATCATTTGCCCAATTAGATAAAGAAATCTTTAGACGGCTGTACAAGGCCCCGTTGAGACCACACTAGAAATATTACGGTATATTGATTACGACAGCCCGACTATATGACCGTCTCAAGCGATGGAGACTCTTCAGCGAAAGGCGAGGAAGCTGACACCTAGTCTGGGAACTTCGACTACCGAATATAGTCTGAGGAAGATGAAGATACCGACAACTGTGTACCGCAGGACTCCTAAGAGACATGATGGAGACCTTCAACATGAATAAAGGATACATCTTGACGATGGTGACCGCCAGTGGCACAACATAATGATGCTATCATAGGTCAGAATTTTAAGCTCGTCAAGACAGGCCACCACACCAAGCGGAGACCAAACAGTGCAAACACAACTTGTCACGGAGCATTGCGGACTTATGGAACAGCTTATACCCGAGCTGGTGATCTTGTCTCCAAACATGTTAACTTTCGAGAATAGACTGTACAAGCATTGGGTAGGTCAAGATGTCATGTTCGACTACGCCAGCCTACCCACCAATCCGCTAGGAAGGGTGATGAACGCCAGAGAAAGATGGAGGAAGAACTATACTGTATATACCGACAAGGAAGATAATTTTAACACTGTATATGAAAGGTACAGTTAGAGTTACAGCAGTGAGTCTGAATTAGGTAAAAGTGTGTACGAGTTGAGAGGTGTATGAAGTCAATCACCTCATTCCTCTTACCAACGATGGCCCACAGAATCAATGTTTGTGTCGTAACATAACTGGTACTTCAGGTTCTTGAACTCTTGAGTCGTCAGGTGGCTAGAATGACCCTGAACCCTTGTAACCACTGTAAAGCAAGTATTATAGCTGTATTCCAGGTATTAATAGTGAGAATTATAGTGATTCAGATTATTATGAAAGAGCGTAAATTAACATGGTATACTTTTGTTATGGACTAGTGAAAAAGAAAGAAAAGTTATCAAATTTTAATAAAGTTTTGGGGATCCTATCAAAGAAATATTTCATCACATTAGTCTCGAAAGTAACCAAAACAAATATTGCTTAACCTTCATGAGTGATTCTGTCAATGTTTGTAAATACCTGACTCAGAGATGTTATTGAACACAAGCATTTACGAATAGAATGTTATATAAAAAGAACGAAAAAAAAAGTCCCCCCCATCAACAAGATTAAAAACCGAACATAAAAAATCTATAAACTATTGGATCCTGAAAATAAACCTAAAGTATTTCGAAGAACTTATTGAAATCAAACTCAACGTAAGATTAATGCTGACACTAATAGCATCGAGGTACAATGTCAACCATACAGAACGAATGGAGAATAAAAAAAAGCATCAATAAAAGTAAATAAACAACTAATAGGAACCCAGTACAGGATGACAGACAAAGCTTTCTGGGGGTCGGTCACAACCAGGATGTTAAGGAAGAAGGTTTTTAGCACCCATATCCTGCTCCACTGATACCGGGGTACGACTGATGGGATTGGATTCAGTACCATCGAGCCTTTACGATCCTCTGCTCCCTGAATGGCAATGAGGAGAAGCTTCAAGACCAGTGTTGCCAACTCACTCTTACAAAACTTACGAACCCTAACCAATAACTTTTGAGTTGCCATTGTAAGAATATTAATGACATATTTTTGTTTTTACTCTTGATAATTAATTAATGATTCACTGGTATTTAAATTAGAGTTAAGTAAGAGAAATTAAATTTGAGTTTGTGTGAAATATATTCTTATTTGAGAGAGCAGATCGGGTCTTTCTGAGGAGGGGAGGGGGGTTGTGTTAAGAAGTCTCAGCACTTTAAAAGAGGTGCGCAGGAAGTGACAGAGAGAGAGAGTTCCAAATTTTGTGTTTTAGGTTTTTCTGATGTCACGTAAAACACACTGCAGTTAATAGTAATAAACACCATTACCATTGCGTAAATACACTTAAACATTATACTACCAGTTATAGATCATATAATTGCGTTTGTAGGAGACTCTTGGGAGCAGGACTTGCCCTATAATTAGACCTTATGAACGTACGCATCGTCTGAATACATTTAAGTTTAGTCATCTGTGAAATTGTCGTTAGATTTAATTTGTATAACAATGAATTGATTTCTGAGGTGATGTGGTCTTGGGGTTAGTGTCTGGTCTGTGTGTTGGTCTGTGTGTTGGTCTGTGTGTTGGTCTGTGTGCTGGTCAGTGTGTTGGTCTGTGTGGTGGTCTGTGTGCTGGTCTGTGTTCTGGTCTGTGTGTTGGTCTGTGTGTTGATCTGTGTTGGTCTGTGTGGTGGTCTGTGTTCTGGTCTGTGTGCTGGTCAGTGTGTTGGTCTGTGTGGTGGTCTGTGTGCTGGTCTGTGTTCTGGTCTGTGTGCTGGTCTGTGTGATGGTCTGTGTGCTGGTCAGTGTGT
>NW_024721456.1:0-13544 GCF_018991925.1 Homarus americanus | reverse complement strand
GGGAGGGCTGCATTGATGGCGTTGACAAAATGGTGACTGCCAAGCTGAAAGAAGAGAGGGAGAAGGAAGCGAAGAGGGCAAAGAAAAGGGCTGAGGAAGAGAGGAAAACTGAGAAGATGAGGTCAAAGAGTAAGGAGGAGATGGAGAGGATGTCGTGTAAAGTGTCGGCAGTGGATGACAGTGCTCAGGAAGAAGATAGTGATTATAAGGATGTCAATGACAATGAGTTCAAGGCTATGGTCGACAGGAGAGCAAGATCAGAGAAAAGGAAAAGGGAGAAAGAAGCCGAGGACAGGATCGGAGAAACTGCTGACAGGTTCACGGTATCCAATGATGCAGTGGCTCACATCGCAAACACCATCAGAGCTGCAGACAACATCATAACTGAAGGGGACAAGTCTAAAGTGACTAACTGGAAGAAAGTGGAGAGAGTCAGGAAGAGGTCACGAGAACAGAAAAAAGAAAAGTTCAGGGGATTCAAGGTCAGAGGTCTCATGGTAGATGAGAGGATCAATGAGAACAAGATAGTGACTGGTGTAGGTGAGAAGAACCACAAGAGATTCGCCATGGAAAAGAGGGAAGACTGTGCAGTGATCGGCTTCCATGTTCCATGAGCGGGAATGTCCTGAATTCATTCCACGGAATCTATCCACGCCGTTGGTAATATTGGGCCCTGGTTTTCGAAATATAAGTATGTGGTGACTTGCAGCAAAAATATCGGCATAATTTGTAGCGCATTGAGTTGTAAAACAATAGCATATTATGAACCAGTGTACACAGTAGTCGAATAATCCAATTCAATAACTTGATTTTAACAGGTTGTGCCACATTGCCAGTCCCTTTATTATTTACAGTTTTTTCGCGTTTTTCATGCCAAACCCAAAAGTATCCACAAACCTTCTAATGCAATGATGTAAAAAACTCAAACATATTCGGAATTAGCGTGGCCGATAGACAAATAATCCAACCCAAGCAATTAGATTTTGAAAACTTTTGCAAAACTGTCACTCCCTAATGCACAGTATTATATAATGATTCAAGTTAAAGTTATAAACTGGTGTGTGTGTGCTCTCTCTCTCTCTCTCTCTCTCTCTCTCTCTCAGACACACACACGATAAAACATATGGGAGTCTGTGGTGGTAATGAAAACACCAGCACATAAAGGGTTCCGTAATTAAAAAGAACTCATATAGTGTATAAGTTCCCACCAAAAAAACGGAGGTAAACATTACCACCCCGTCGGGAATAAAGACAGACGATATAGGTAGGGAAAAAATGGCAGAATAATGAACGGAGTATAGTACAGTATATGAAATTCCGTGCACTAGAGGTTCCGTTCATCATTGTGTTATGGTGAATCAATACGTGGCCTAACACAGAGCACTGAGTGACGTACGACAGCATCTCACTTCCAATTCACTTGTTCTAGACATAGATAAATGTTGACATCTGCCAAAATGGTATGAGAGCGGTAGAAACAGTTCACATACCAACGGCAAATCAGGCGACCAATCCCGTTTTGTTTTCCGCTTCAAAACACTCTTATGTCACGAATAGAACCGATTCATAATTTTATCGACACGATTAATTCAAAGTTCTAACGCCAATTTAAACTTTACTTCAGTGAACAAATGTTACAATCACTCATTGGCGACATTACAAAAAAAAAAAAATACGCAACCGACAGTAAAATAGGTAGAGGTTCCCCCGGGAAGCTCACGAACGGGGAATCCCCAATAAAAATGTCTTTTGAAATCGGGGAATCGTATTTTCCAGCCCAGTGAATAGGATGATGGAAATTTGAATCAACCCTGGCAACAAGATACACACACGCATTGTTGTCTCTCTCTACAGTAAATCAAACTTCGTAATTCTGTAACAAAATTCCCTGAAAATTATATTATAAAAAATGCCATGTGTGTGTGTGTGTGTGTGTGTGTGTGTATGTCATTGCGAGGTAAGGCTATAAGTTGGGTCACAGACATTTTGTTAAAGTGGTAGAGATCAATAGTGAACACAGGAGACACTTAGTAGTCTAACAGAGTTGTGTCTAGTGAAAACGGGAAACGTGTTCTGGATATTGTAGTATTACGGAATATCTTAACAGGATATATTCTCAGCAGTAACGCAGTTATATTTTCACTTCGTTACTAACTCACCCATTCACTGACCGAGAAAATTGACTAGTTAATATAAGCTTCTTGGACTGAAGTAAACTAAATTAAAATAAACTTAATTTAGCTGTGGCTCGGTTTTTGACGTGACTTTAGTCATTGACGGATTGTTACTCTTTAACTGTAGTATAAACATAGCGGAGGTCATTTCCGGATTCGTTACACAGTGTCTCACCTCGTGACTCGAATAAGTAACTACATAATACATGTTTGTGAGTGTATGAGTGCATGTATTTTAATTATTTTTATCTTTTACGGGGAATAGCCCACCCGGGCACAGGTCATCGACCCACAACGGGGCCTAAGGGGCGAAAAAATGAGAGTAAAAAGAAATTAAAAATAGAAGAGAAATGGACTATATTAATCTACACCACGAAGATACCAGAAAACCAGCTTTCGGAAATGAGACAGATTGTAAGAGCATGGAAACACAGAAGAAGGCAGAGCATTCCACAGTTTGGCTGTGTGAGGAAAGAAGGAGGTACTATAACGGGTTATTCTCGTGTGACCGACATCCACGGAGAAACGGTGGGCACCGCAAGCAAGACGTGTGTTACGAACCCACGGCCTTGCCGGCGGTACACAGGATGCCAAATCCACCGAACATTGCCCGTTAAAGTATCTGTAAAAGAGAGAATGTATGTATGTCCACCAGTAACTGAGAACCTGGATGTTAATCGATTTGCGGATCGTGTTCTGGGGTAATGGTTAGCCAGTGCAGTTGGCGAGTTGTCCGGTCTTCTCGGACTATTCCTTGGCACTGGATCATGCAACTCGTTAACTTAGGATGCGGTTGTTGTGTTGGCGACAGTTTCTGCACCTTAAACAAATTCACGTCTATGTGGTCCTATCGCCAGCCAACCTCAAACACTAGGGGCAACCATTATATGTGTGTGTGTGTGTGTGTGTGTGTGTGTGTGTGTGTGTAAGTGTGTGTGGTGTGTGTGTGTATGTGTATGTGTGTGTGTGTGTGGGTGTGGTGTGTGTCGAAGAGACCTGTTGACACAACGTGGGTAATTTTTTTTTCTAGTCAAACTGTCATTTCAGCAAACATTAGTAAATTAATGAGAGAAGTCATAATTATTTGAAAATATTAAATCCACAAATTACACCACATGTCTTTAAACTTCTTGAGACAGATACAATACTGTGAGTAACTGTCAGAGTGGTGGCATCTCATCAGAACATGGTGAGGTCACAGTCTGTGTCAATACATCAAAGCATAAACAAACTGCTTACAATACAATACTGTTATAATCTCTCTGGTACTTATGCCTATGAATACCTTTATGTAAGACATTAAGAGCCTGGCAGCTCCCAGGACCGGCTCATCATCGCCGGAAATTAATCTGTCTCTACAAGGAAGCTCCTGCAGCACTCTGTTGCCTCCTCCATTTTTCTTCCCCAGTCTTACCCTCATCATTATTCTCATTATCCTCCCACTGGCCTCTTCTCCTGCCCCAGGTGCCTCGTCCTCCTCAATATGATCTTGCGCCCGTCAGCCGTTACTCCACCACTAGTTTTGATTATTCTTCCCTCCTCTTACTCTTTCATTTCTGAGGATCAGGAGGAGTGTCAACAATATTCTAGATAAAAACACCGGTACCAAAGTGTCAACCCTTCCTCCGTAGTAACACTGGCCCTCTATGACAGCATCGTCTCTTCCTGTCAACGTTAAACCCAAGAAAGATAATATTGGTCTTTCTCATAACCAAACTCAACTCCCTCTTCTAATATTACCTTTAAAACTGCCTTGGCCTGGTCATATCGCGTCGCATCCCTGAGTTTACATCATCCCCAAGAGAACACCTTTAACCCACGAGTCAAAATATATGCCTCGTGTGAAATCCAGATTCTCTTGTCAGTATCAGGTCATCGTGCCGACACCAGAGCCTACAAGGCAACACCAGTCATTCTAACCAACACGAGTGTGTTATGGCACCCAAAATCCTGAACCAAAAGGAGCACCAAGTGTTGGTACTGATTCCCTGTGAACAACAGCGTCTCGTGCGTTATAACACAAACTCCCCAAGATACCACTAACACAGCTAAAATAAGACAACATTAACTCCTTCCTGACAATATTGTTAATGATATTATCAACATCAACGAACATCGCATGTCAGTATTCTCTAGTACCAACAGCAACAGCCGCGCTCCTCGACGTCAAAATTTAACACCCGTTTAACAATATTGGTTCCCTTCAGTGATGTAGGTCTCGAGGCCGGTCTCTGCCTCGGTCTTGGCCTCGGACTTAGTGGTCTCGACTACATTTCTAGTTCCCATTAACATTACAGCAGTCTCCTGTGTCAGTATTAGTTCTCCGTACCAGAGGTAAACACAGGAGCCACCGCCAGCCCTTTTGCGCCAATGCTATTCTCACGGACCAATACCAGGCCACTTTGCCGACACCAGCGTCCCGTGACACCCAGTTGAGTCTGTTCTGCCTCACATGAACAACCATCAATCTTTCATATCCCAGTCGAGTTCATTTCGATATTGGGGCATTATCGCTCCTCCTCTGTATCACATGTTCTCACCAAACTTTCTCTTCATTTGGATCACCTCCTCCTTGTTTTAATAACACTGTAATCACATTTTCCTTTTCCTCGTCCGTCATTTACCTTTACTATTATTCCCGGTTATTGTGCATGCTAGTGTCTGTCTCGGTCTCACTCTCCTCCATTTACACCCCCCTCCCCCCCCTCTTCCCTCTCTCTATCTGCAACGCCGTGTTCCTTCTGCCCCGTGGCCCTGGCTTCCTACCGTCTCCTGCAGGCTTGTCCTTTCCCTTTAACCTTCCTGTTGTACCCCACTCAGGAGCCTCTCCCCGTCTACGTCATCTCTCCTGTTATTATCACCGACTCCTACATATTACCTATTCCATTCACAATCATTTAATATTTCGAGCTTTTTAACGTTCATAAGTCCTCCTCCTTCCTTCTTTTTCTTATCATTATTCCCTGTTTATCATTTTACCACTGACTCACTGCTGCCTTCTTTCCTCCCGGTTTATTTTCCACACCTTTCTCTTCTCCTTTATATTCCATTTTTTATTATGTTTACTATTTTTTCTCTTATTCCTATCTTCTATGTTCCATAAACCTGTCAACTTGTCCCCGAGTCTTTCTTTCTAGATTTTTTTATCAAATTCTCTGTCTTCTTTATCTCATTCCTCTTCTTTCCCTCTATATCGTTTTCGACCCTTCTCTCCATTTTCCCATTTCCTACGTCTTTCCAAACTTCATTTCTTTTTGTTTTTAGAGTTATTACATTATCTATCCACTGTCTTTGTCTTTGTTCAACTCTCTCTCTCTCTCTCTCTCTCTCTTCCAGCATCCAATTTTATTTTCCGTCTATTTCTTTCTCCCTCTTTTTTCTCACATTCTCCATCTTTCTCCCACTCTCCTCTCCTTCCCCGTGGCTCTTTCACACATTCTCCTCCTCCCATTCTCTTAACTATTTTCTCTCTTCCCCCTTGTCTTTCACCTACACTTCTCACATTCTCTCTCTCTTCCTCTATTTTCTCTTTTTCCCCGTGGCTCTCTCACACACTCCTCCTCACCTTCTCTCTCTTTCTCCCACCAAGTCTCTCACTCACGCCTCCTCACCTTCTCTCTCTCTCACCTTCTATTTTCTCTCTTGCCCCTGGCTCTCTCATACACTCTCTTCCACCCCTCCCCTCTTTCTCTCTCTCTTTTATCCCTTCCTCTTTCTTTTCTCTCATCCCCTTGTCTCTCTTCTACACTCACCACCTCTACATCAGAGCACCAGTCATCCAACATGTTATCTCTCAATTGTAGTCCCTCTCTGGAGGCCATTGAGAACCCACGACGAGATCGGAGATGCCATCAGCGGGCCATTCTCTGACAGACAAAGCAGTCGTCGTGGAAGTAATGGTTACGACTCGTGCTAGTCTATTACGTCATCTCTGGTAGTCTGAAGTCAGCAAGATCTTACAACTGTTTTGTGGTAGTGGCAGGGAAACACACCTGCTCTCATCTCTCATACACCTGAATATTAGGCACCCCAGTTAATTTTATCTTATGGTTAAACACCCTAATCTAATCTAACCCTCCTCAGGTAGCGTTAGGGTGTTTAATCAAGTGAAATAATTTGGGGTGGCTCATCTTTAGGTGAACCAAATGTTTCCAAATATGTGTTTAAGTGATAACAAAACGGGATGTGTGTGTCCAGTGTCGTGATGAGCTGCAACCTTCTGTAGTTCAGTAGATGCATCATGAATTTATCCAGCCAAAAAACATTATCATAATCACTCTAAATGAAAACAATTGAAAGTATTTTGCGTTAGGAAGGACAGAGACTAATGCTTCGGGGATGGTGACATATAGCGGAGTAAGAAAATGTATAAATCCGTCAGCACCTGGTGCACGGCGAGAGGTATTTGTGACCCCGCACGGAGTCCTCACCCTCAACGTCCTCACACACACACACGTAAACAAACAACACTATATATCATAACCTTTCCCAGAACAACATAACAGTATCCGTAAGTTTAATATATATATAAAACTGGCTGTATTTTATTTATTTATTCATTTAGTTATTATTAGTTTGCTGACTGTAGGTATCAACTATGGACGCCAAACTTCAGAGATGCTCACTACCATGCATTGTGTGCTATAACACTTGTTTATTTACTAATGTACCGTTTGAAATTTATAATAACTATAGATGTGTCACTTGCCCATCAAAGACGGAAGTGATAAATTAGGGGAAGAAAAGACTTCAAAGAAAACGACGGCAGTCAGGGGATAAGACTTAAGAGGATGACAGATAATGGAGAAACTTATATACTCCCATAAGTGGCATATCCATCATGCCGATTTTATAACAAGTTTGGGTTTCAGTCACGTGTTGTGGTGTTTTGGTGGTTGAAGCCATTTTCGCTGTCTATGTATAATATGGGCACTTGTACTGTATTTCACGTCTGAACATATAAATATTCTATTTTCTAAAACAAACTTTAGATTTTTTTAACAAACCAGCTTTTAAAATTATGTACTTAAAAACGTGTTGTTGTGTGTCTTTAAACCTAATATATCTTTCTCATCAATAATCAAAATCATTTTATCAATTCATCTTAAAACTAGAGGATTTTCTACCAAAATTTCCTCAGGTTTCTACATTACTTTTGGCCAGAATGGCACACAATATATTTCTTTTATTCGGAATATTTTGCAGCTGTTACCACATATGTTTTTTTCTTCTCATTTTTATTATTTAAGTCCCAGACGCCGATACAATATTTTACGGACATTGATGATAATCTACCCAGAAAGATAGTGGAACAAACACAAGGGTTGAGAATCCAAGAACAAAATTCCTCTGTTGTGGCCCAGTAGAGCAATGTGTGTTAAACTTTAATCAATATATATCCAAAGTTATGCTCGAAATATGAGACAAAGTTACCTCTCCACTAACAGTATACATCATGTATATACTTGTATATATAAAGTTTTCTTAATTGCACAACGAGTTAATCGTTATTGGAGACTGAATAACACCAGAAATAGGCAAATAATATAAAATTATTGAGCAATACGGCCACCTAAGAGGCTGAGCTGAGTCTTCTTAACCCGCTTTAAAACATACACCCCCAACATACTCTCTCTCATCCTCCATGTTAAATTAAAGTCCTCTTACCTTTAATCTCATCTCCAGCTATTCAGAATCACTCTCTTACAAATTAAACTTCCTCCTGTGTTGTAATCATTAATTCATGCCCCCCACCAGTATGAGTTTCTCCTAGTGAAGCCATAGACTCACACCTCCCACTGTTTTACGTATATTTCTTTTATCTTAGCATCTGTTGTCTGGTGCACAAGCTGACTTAATGAACCTACTTTAAAGTTCTTGGTTGTTTACACCACATAAACATACAGACAATAGTAGTGGTGCTGTACCCAAAACGACCCTCGCTACAAGGAACCATCAACTTGCGCTCTAAACTGCCACATTCCTTATAGTCATTAACGACTTCCGAGAAGAAAGTGTCTCTCACAACTTCAATGAACGAGTTCGTTAAGGTCTAGAATAGTATTCTGTAGAGGAGGAGTATTTCTCTTAATGACATGAGCGGCGTAGCACTGTACTTCCTCCAGGTACTCAGGCCCTCCCCCAGGGTACAGCAACTGTCAAGTGTGTTAGTTGCCGGCTGTCAGGTGTGATCATTATGGTCATTCATCACATTCTGGTAAAGTGAACACGAAGCCTCTTGGAGTGTGTCTTGGTGAGGAAAAGACAGAGCCAGACAAGGACACGGAATAAAGATAATCTACTACTATATAATATAAACACTAATAGACGACGTGTGACTGGAGGAGTGTTTCTAGTAGGACATTGTTTCTTTTTTTTTTATCTGCAGAAAATATTAAAAAGTCAATCGAGGAAATTAGTTATATGATAATGTACCGTAATAGTGTACCGGACGGCGTGTCACGAGTCGTGTAGTACAACCGGCACAGGGAGTACGGCACAGTACAGTACACGCAGGCGGGTTTTAACACGACGGAGAGCCAGCAACGTTCACTTATGATTTATTCTTCAGGCGTGGGGGAACAGCTAGTGAGAGGGCCAACTGGCTCATTAGGAATTCATTATTACATACTTACTCTTATCATCCGCTTAAGATACTTAAAGTCGGAGCATCATTTTCAACATCTGGGTCAATGTCTTTGATAACAATGTAGAGAAGGAAATTACAATGTGTAGTATTATGAAACACCCAAAAGCTATCAGACAATAATCATGACCCAGATCTAAAGTGGGTAAAGCTTTACATGAAAGTATTCCTTGTGAGATATGTTGTGACAATCTAGCGAAAAGGATAACAACATTTGGCATCAAGAGTCATCACGGGTCATCACCGTTTGAAAAAAAATCGTTTTACAACTTAGAAAAATTTTTGAGAGAAATAACATCAAAGGGCAACTTGAGATGTCATAGTTTCTCCTCTTTTTACCAGCAGGAGTCTCGTCACATCATCCTATCCCCATATTTTGATACCTACCCAAACTTCTGCTCCATCTTATATTATTTCTCACCCACACCCTCACACACGCCCCTACTGTATACATTACCAACCACCAAAGCCACTCACCCTCTTCCGCTTCTTCAAGCCACCCGTAAGACTCTAGCTTCCGATAAGACTAACCAACTCCTTCCTTCCTTCCACCTCCTCCTCCTCTATCCTCTTATGTCACCACCTTCCTCTTCCTTCTCCTCCAGCCAACCACATGACTCCAGTTTCCGCCAAAAGTAACCAACTCCCTCCTCCTCCTATGTCATGCCCTGCCTCTTCCTTCGCCTCCAGCCAACCACATCACTCCAGTTTCCTAAACGATTGACCAATTCCCTCATTTTACTACTCCTTTCCGCTCCTTCTTTTCCCTCTTCCTCCTCACACCGCTATCTCCTCTTCTTATACCTCCAGCAGCCACCAGTACCGCCAACTACGAGCCCTCCCCCTCGGCCACCACGAAACAGAAAGACTCCCATCCCCAACCCTTACCCGCCTACCTGACACCCGCAGCCACAGACAAAAGCCCCTGGGATGCATCACAGGCCCACCCACATCATTTACATCTCTTTCTGGTCTACTTATGTTTATAGTCATGATGTGAGTGGGTGATGGGATGAGGGGGGGGACAAGAGATGCTGTATCGTGATATTAAGGAACAGCACCACCAGACGCCGAGAAGATGGCCCGCGCTGAGATAACACAGGCTGGCCACCCAAGGAAGATTGGTGGCCAGGTCTAGATGGTGATGATGGGAGGCAAGAGGTGAAGCATAGTGGAAGATGGGAGGGAGGGGTGATGTATGGTGAATGATGGGAGGGAGAGGTGATGTATGGTGAAAGATGGGAGGGACGGAGGGAGGGGTGATGTTTGTTTGGTGGAAGAGGGGGGAAGGGAGGGAGGGAGGGGTGATGCATGGTGGAAGAGGGGAGGTAGGGAGGGGGAGGGATGGTGTTTGGTGGATGAGGGGAGGGATGGAGGGGTGATGTACGGTGGAAGGGGGGAGAGAGGGAGGAAGGGGTGATATATGGTGGAAGAGGGGAAGGAGGGAAGGGTTATGTATGATGGAAGAGGGGAGGGAGGGAGGGAGGGGGGAGGGAGGGAGGGAGGGGCTGTGGGAAGAGTGATAATTACACATCAACGTCGACCAAGACGATGATGACGATACTGCTGACTGTAATAAGAGTGATGGTGATAATAATGCTACTGCTGATGATACTAATTATTAATATTATTATAATTAGGAAAAAGGGTGATAATTATGACGACCTGATAATACTGGTGACGATGGCAGGGATGATGACTTTGTAACCGAAAATAGTGTTTAACGACGACTAAGTAACTATGTCAGTAAGATAGCATTCAGATATCCGCCCAGTCACTAGCCATCAGCGAAACAAGGAAATTTATAGAAGTAAACACCCACAATTTGTGTGTGTGTGTGTGTGTGTGTGTGTGTGTGTGTGTGTGTGTGTGTGTGTGTGTGTGTGTGCGCGCGTGTGTTTGTGTGGTCAGTATTTGATATTTGCTAAAATATTATTTTTATTTTCTCATCTGCCGCTGCTTCCAAATATTACTGAAACTACAAAACAGTATTTTCTTTACAAAACACTTTTACTAGAGGAGGAAAGTGACGAAAACTCGAGTCAATATCAACACTGGGCTTTACGACTTTCTTTCTTAAACTTGTGAGAATTTAGTGTATCTTTTACAGACTAAATTAACTTATAGAGCCACTTTACGAGAAGATACACCAAATAATACCATTTACCCCTCAATGAATCCTGTACCAGGAGCACACAAATTATGTTCCGGGACAGATATTAACAAGCCTTATTTCGAGACACGGCCACTGAGACAGACTCCACCTCATACACCAGGCTGAATGAAGCCTCGTCTTGCGTGTAGGAGCGGATTAGCCGGTTCTATTTACATAAGTCTGGCAATAGTTCCGCCCTCTTAGTGCACGACCCTTGCATGTGAGTGAAAGGCTCTTCTCTGAAGACACGCAACACCAAGGTGATCCACGCCACGCTGTCTGCTTCATAGTCTGTTGTGAACAGACAGTTCCTGAAGTAAACTGTTTGACACAGTTAATAAAAAGTCATACACTGAAGTAAACTGTTTGACCCAATAATCGAATTCATTCTCAGTAGAAATGATGGTTACAATCATCTATTTAAGGAAGCTATTGAGGAGAGAGTTA
Organism: Homarus americanus; assembly: GCF_018991925.1. Classification (NCBI taxonomy): domain Eukaryota; kingdom Metazoa; phylum Arthropoda; class Malacostraca; order Decapoda; family Nephropidae; genus Homarus; species Homarus americanus. Next base: position 2,122 of record NW_024721456.1, on the reverse strand, counting down.
TGGCAAGCTATAGCTGTTTATATATTGTTATAGGTCACCTGTTGCATGATGTGTTGCTCAACGAACACTTATTGAGACACCGGCTGTTAACTTTCACCCTTTCGAAGTTTGTACAGTAATATATAGAGCGAGGAGAGGGAAGTGGGGGGAGACTAATGTCGGGGGGTCCTCGTGTGATGGAGGCAATAATCGAAACCCATTCATAAGAACCCACAAACACAGTCAAGTTTACCTTCGAGAGAAATAATCGTTTGTGCATTATATATATACATATATATATATATATATATATATATATATATATATATATATATATATATATATATATATATATATATATATATATATATATATATATATATATATATATATTCAGGTCTCGATACCTTATTAATGTGAGAGATGAAACTACCCTCCCTCCTAGTCGGCTCTTCCAGCACTATTTTTAGCATGTAAATAAATATCATGATAAATACCTGTAAATTTGTAATCTGCGTAATAAAATTTCAACATTATATACTTGCAAGAATTTGCTTGTCCTGTTTTCTGAAGTAATATAGGTAATTGGTCCAATTTAAAAAAAATAGAGGAGTTAGAAAAACATATCATAAGCGCGTGTGTGAGTTGAATCGGGATAAAATCCGTCACTCCTGGTGCTCTTGTGCACGTGTTCACCCACTCCGTCTCCTATGGCGACGGACGAGTGGCGACGGGGACAGGCAGGGATGACAGTCGGGAGTCGCTAGTCACAACTCTGTACATGGACGGCACAAATAAGATGGTCGTTTATGCACTAAAATCTAGGCAGTAGTGCAATCCGTTCCTGTCTGTACGACTGAGCATCCCTTTCGAGGTGCCAATCTGCTCAACCCACACGCGGAGGGGGCTAGAAAATGTGCCCTAAACAACGCCTGCCTAAAAACCCAACCTGGCTGGGCAACCGCACCCACTAAAGTCATCCTTATGCGGTCGAAAACAAAATCAAAATCCAAACAAAAACAAACTACACAACCTTTTATGGTCGCTGCATGGAATGTCAGGACCCTTCTGGATACTGGCACAAATGAGCGTCTTGAAAGAAGAACTGCCCTTGTGGCAAAAGAGCTGGATAGGTATAACATCGAACATAGCAGCCATCAGTGAGTCCCGGCACCCAGACGAGGGTCAACTCTCAGAACGGGGGTCTGGCTATACATTCTTCTGGAAGGGTAAGCCTGCTGAGGAGAGAAACCACATTTACGGAGTTGGCTTTACCATTTGCCAACGCATCCTACACAGGCTAATTGAAATGCCTATTGGGATCAGCGTGGATCTCTTTACGCTTAGATTCCCACTGAATCACTCGCGTCAAGCCTTCTTTATCAGTGCATACGCCCCAACACTGGATACAGAGGAAGACATCAAGGAGGCCTTTCACGCCGATCTCGACAGAGTGCTAACCTATATCCCCAGAGAAGATAAGGTTGTACTCCTTGGTGACTTCGCTGCCAGAGTTGCCCGAGATGCTTACAAATGACAAGGAACCATAGGGAGAAATGGACTCCGGAAGTGTAATCCCAAAGGCCTACTCCTCCTCAGCTAGTGTGCTACACACAACCTCACTATCACCAATACGTTGTTCAGGCAGGCTCACAAGTTCAAAGGTTCGTGGCAACACCCACGACCCAAACACTGGCATCTCATTGACTACATCATTGTCAGAGAAAGAGATCGCAGAGAAGTCCTCATCATCCATGACATGCATGGCTTACACCACTGCGACACTGATCATCGCCCCGTCAAAACCAAGCTTTCACTTCACGTCATCCCAAAACGGCGAAGGCAGCAAGTCTCTAGAACAGGTTTTAACACTTAGCGTCTGGAGAATCCAGCGGTAGCACATGCTTTCAAAGAGCAGCTCTAACATGGGCTGATAAACAACCCGACAACAAAAAACCAAATCCCAGTGATGAAAATGAACCGGCAATCAATGTACTCGTCGATGATAAAGGTGTTGCTTTAACTACAGAACAACTCCCACTAAAACATTTTATGGGCCAATCACTTGCGGTGCAGACCACCTCCGCTCATCAGATGGTGTAACTCCACAATTAAAGACGATGAAGGCTTCCTTCAGCGCTGG
>NW_024721455.1:0-2849 GCF_018991925.1 Homarus americanus | reverse complement strand
ACTCCCAGGTACACCCCTGACACTCCCAGGTACACCTCTGACTCTCCCAGGTACACCTCTGACACTCCCAGGTACACCTCCGACACTCCCAGGTACACCTCCGACACTCCAAGGAACACCTCTGACACTCCCAGGTACACCACCGACACTCCCAGGTACACCCCTGACACTCTCAGGTACACCTCTGACACTCCCAGGTACACCTCTGACACTCCCAGGTACACCTCCGACACTCCCAGGTACACCTCCGGCACTCCCAGGTACACCTCTGACAATCCCAGGTACACCTCAGACACTCCCAAGTACACCTCTGATACTCCCAGGTATACATCTGACTCTCCCAGGTACACCACTGACACTCCCAGGTACACCGATGACACTGCCAGATACACCTCAGACACTCCCAGGTACACATCCGATACTCGCAGGTACACCACTGACACTCCCAGGTTACTCCACTGACACTCCCAGGTTACACCTCAGACACTCCCAGGTACACCTCGAACTCCAGGTACACCTCAGACACTCCCAGGTACACCTTTGACACTCCCAGGTACACCTCATGCCTCCCAGGTACACCTCAGACACTTCCAGGTACACCTTTGACCTCCCAGGTACACCTCATACGCCAGGTACACCTCAGACACTTCAGGTACACCTCAGACACTCCCAGGTACACCTCTGACACTCCCAGGTATACCTCAGACACTCCCAGTTACACCGCTGACACTCCCACGTACACACTCTGACACTCCCAGGTACACCTCTGACACTCCCTGGTACTCCTCTAACACTCCCAGGAACACCTCAGACACTCCCAGGTACACCACTGACACTCCCAGGTACACCTCTGACACTCCCAGGTACACCAATGACACCATCAGGTACACCTTTGACACTCTCAGGTACACCTCAGACACTTCCAGGTACACCTTTGACACTCCCAGGTACACCTCATACACTCCCAGGTACACCGCAGACACTTCCAGGTACACCTCAGACACTCCCAGGTACACCACTGACTCTCCCAGGTACACCTCTGGCACTCCCAGATACACATCTGACACTCCCAGGTACACCTCTGACACTCCCAGGCACACCTCTGACACTCCCTGGTACACCTCATGACACTCCCAGGTACACTTCTGACACTCCCAGGTACACCTCTGACACTCCCAGGTACACCACTGACGCTCCCAGGTACACCAATGACACTCCCAGGTACACCGCTGACACTGCCAGATACACCTAAGACACTCCCAGGTACACCTCTGACACTCCCAGGCACACCTCTGACACTCCCTGGTACACCTCAGACACTCCTAGGTACACCTCTGACACATCCAGTTACACCTCTGACACTCCCAAGTACACCACTGACGCTGCCAGGCACACCAATGACACTCCCAGGCACTCCACTGACACTCCCTGGTACATCTCTGACACTCCCAGGTACACCTCAGACACTCCCAGGTACACCTCCGACACTCCCAGGTACACCCCTGACACTCGAAGGTACACCTCTGACTCTCCCAGGTAAACCTCCGACACTCCCAGGTACACCTCCGACACTCCCAGGTACACCTCTGACACTCCCAGGAACACCTCTGACACTCCCAGGTGCACCACCGACACTCCCAGGTACACCCCAGACACTCTCAGTTACACCTCTGACACTCCCAGGTACACCTCTGACACTCCCAGGTACACCTGACACTCCCCAGGCACACCTCCTGACACCCCAGGTACACCCTGACACCCCAGGAACACCTCTGACACCCCAGGTGCACCACCGGACACTCCCCAGATACCCCCTGACACCTCAGGCACACCTCTGACACCCTGCAGGCACACCCTCTGACACCCTGGCACACCCCTGACTCCCAGGCACACCTGCACACCCCAGGCACACCTCTGACACCCTTGGCACACCTCAGACACTCCCAGGTACACCTCTGACACTCCCAGGTACACCTCTGACACTCCCAGGTACACCCCAGACACTCCCAGATACACCTCTGACACTCCCAGGTACTCCTCGGACACGCCCAGGTACACCTCAGACACTCCCAGGTACACCCCAGATGCTCCCAGGTACACTTCTGACACTCCCTGGTATACCCCTGACACTCCCAGGTACACCACAGACACTCCCAAGTACACTTCCGACACTCCCATGTGCACTTCTGACACTCCCAGGTACACTTCTCACACTCCCAGATACACCTCCGACACTCCCAGGTACACCCCTGACACTCCCAGGTACACCTCTGACTCTCCCAGGTACACCTCTGACACTCCCAGGTACACACTCTGACACTCCCAGGTACACCTCTGACACTCCCTGGTACTCCTCTGTCACTCCCAGGAACACCTCAGACACTCCCAAGTACACCACTGCCACTCCCAGGTACACCAATGACACCCTCAAGTACACCTTTGACACTCCCAGGTACACCACTGAAACTCCCAGGTACACCTCTGGCACTCCCAGGTACACCTCTGACACTCCCAGGTACAACTCTGACACTCCCAGGTACACCTCAGACACTCCAAGCTACACCTCTGACACTCTTAGGTATACCGCTGACACTCCCAGGTACACCCCTGACACTCCCAGGTACACCTCTGACACTCCCAGGTACACCATTGGCGCTCCCAGGTACACCAATGACACTCCCAGGTACTCCACTGACACTCCCTGGTACATCTCTGACACTCCCAGGTACACCTCAAACACTCCCAGGTACACCTCCGACACACCCAGGTACACCTCCGACACTCCCAGGTACACCTCTGACACTCCCAGGAACACCTCTGACACTCCCAGGTGCACCACCGACACTCCC
>NW_024721454.1:0-14097 GCF_018991925.1 Homarus americanus | reverse complement strand
CTTTGCTTGCTCGGACCTGCTCCCGCCCTCCCTCTGCCTCGTCCTGATTGTGGTTGTTGCACCCTCAGGGCATTTTGCCTACCCCCTCACGCAAGCGGTGTTTAGCCACTGCACCTGTTCTCTCCTTCTAAAATTCACTTACCATCCTCCCTTTATTCTTCCTCTGAACCTCCTTCCCCCCTGTCACTAGCATTTTTCTTCTTCTTCCACCACTACTACTACCACCGCCACCACCACTACTACTGTTACCACCACTAGCACCAGCACATCTGCCGTAGTCACCACAGCCAGCAGTATGTTCAGTAGCCGCGTCCTCTGTCATTACCCAACTTTCCGTATAATAATATTTTATCGACGATACTGACCCGACAGTACCGTCTTCGTCGCCGCCTCCGTCGCAAAATTTGCCACGACTATACTCACTGCCACCGACCGCAACACCGCACTTACCACCGTTATTTCTGAGTCTTCCACCACCACCACCATCACTATCCTTACTACCACCACCATCATATCTATCACCACAACCACCGCTGCCACCACCAATAACATCACTACCCTTACGATCACCATTTCTACCACCAATACATCTACCACTGTCACAACACTTGCCACCACCACAACCACCACTACTACAACCATCACAATCAACACCACAACCAGTCAACCACTACTACTCCCACCGCCTACAACACCATCACTAACCTCTCCTCCCCCTGCAGTGATGACCTGACCACCGTAGGGTCAAGACCTATTTAGGCGCTGCTCCTGCTGAGCAGCTCTCACCCTTGGCCAATGTTCGGCCCATTCCCCAAGTCCCTCTCCCCTACCCATCCTCACCACCGGGATATCAACATAATCAAAAGTGACATTTCGTTTCGGAAAGAAGTGGAACCAGTGTTGAACAGTTAAGAACAGTGTTTAAGCCAGTGAATTCAGTACTAGACAGTACCAGTGAGAGCCGTGACCCGCCAGTGAGATAAGCACCACTGGGTACTGACCGCCATCTCCTGACAAGGAGGTGCTAATCAGTCCAGCTTGAGAACAACAGTGGGTCGGCTTCACACTTGACTTCGAAATAACACAACACCACCCAGTAGGGTGGGGATAGGTCAACAACTGCAAATATGTTGCCTGTATAACAAGTGAACTACCGTGTGTTGAGCACTGTGTCGTGTGTAGGTGTAGGTGCCCGCGAGGCAAGGCCTATACCCTTGTGGTCACGCTCGGCCATGTGGTGAGGGTTTGTTTACACAAACCCCCGTCCTCATAGTGTGCCAAGCTGGTTAGTTCTTTTGGAACTAAAATTGACTTTGATACTGTATCTAACCAGAAAAACAGACATGCTATTAAGAACAAGTGTAGTGTAATAAAAGTGTTTATAAACTGAGAAAACTCCTGTTACCTTAGTCCCCCCGACACCACACTCCCTCCGCGGGAGGCCCGCTCATGGCCTCCCCTCACACCGCTAATACGCTGTACAGTAGATGCCAATCTCCTTTGTCCTCTAAGAGGGTTACGCCTCCCAACCACCGCTGACTTCCTAGGAGTGCCAAGCAGTCCTCGGCCCTCTGACGTAGGCATATAAGTCGAGCCCTGTAACTCCACCATGTCTGAGTTGACTGGAGACCCAGCTGCTCGCTTTAACTCTCCTGATGCACTTAGTGAGCCAGGCGACTGTGGTGTTGACCTTGACACCAACGGAGAAGATGGCTTTCAACTAGTTCAGTCCAGGAACAAGCGGAAGGCCGAAAAGGCAGAAAGACTTAGAGACAATCAACTACAACCACAACCCCCCCATGAGAGTAAGATTATACTTCCCTGAAGGTACATCACCTGAAGACAAGTATCTCTGGCTGAACGATGCGGAAGACAAATATCCTGAGGCTGAGTTTCAGTTCAGAGTCGGTACACAAGATCAAGTTCTGATTAGAAACGACCCAGCAGTCATACAGGATCTCCTCACCAATAGCATAAGGGGAATAACCATGGAACAATCATCCCAACCATGGAGCAAGAAAACCATAATAATCATAGGGCTCGACCAGTACCAGACCCCTACACTACTAGAAGCCCATCCCTACATCAGAAGGACGAAGCGACTCATGGGCAAGAATGCAGTCATTGCAGACTGGGTTGGCTCGGAAGACCCACCCAAGACCATTCGAGTCCGTGGTGTCTATCGGACTCTGAAGGTAACTCTCTATCAGCCCCCTAACCGGAGGTGTTACAACTGTCAGCACTGGGGCCATGTGGCCCGGTTATGCCCCTCGACTAAGCTGTGGTGTGGTCTCTGCTCAAGGCAACATGCAACACAGGTTTGCAGAGATACAGTTGCTCAAGGGGGTGTCATCCAACAGAAGTGTATTAACTGCAAAACAGTTGGAGTTCCTGTATGGCACCCTAACTGTTCTAGAGCTCCTACACCCCTTCAGCGCCCAGACCCGCCACCCAGGCAGGTCTCAAGAAACACTAATGCTGCTAGGGTACTCCCTACGGCCAACCCCTGGCCTGCCCTTCCCACCAAAGCTCCAGGATCATCACCAGCAGTCATCGAAAGATCAGCATGGGGCAACACAGACGTACCGACACAACAGGTAGCTGCCAACACACTCCATGAACACGCACAACGCGAAGAGATCAATGATTTGAAAAATGAAATTAAAGAACTCAAAGCTCAGTTTACAGCTCAAACTGAAATGTTAAGGAGCCTCTGTGATACACTAAAGGAAAAAAACACCACCAACACAGTGCAGCAGCTACGGAAAAATTACAGTCAAACTGAAGACATTCAGATGTCAGTACCAGATGTGGAAACCCAAGACCCACCAGGAACTAGTGTCCACGCAGAGGAAAATAGTGATACTGGTAACAGTTCTACTGATGCCTCTGTGGACATGGTCAGTGAAGATGAACAAGCACAAACAGAAAATGGTGGTGATGTCGAGTGTAACCAAAGTGTGTTGTTGTCTGCCAATGAAATACAACAATTGTTGAGCCGTACGTGCTCCAGAAATGTTTCCAAAAGGTTAACTGGCCTACTGCCTGCCGAAGGGACAGGCAGCGCAGAAAAGAACAGCATCATACAGTGCCTTTTGCTTCTTTCCAAATACATTTCATAATGGCCAGTGTTAATACCAGACAAAATTCCAAATACATTTCATAATGGCCAGTGTTAATACCAGGCAAAGATACAGAGCGGTGAAGGTGATGAGTTGGAACATCTCATCCCTTAGAAAACGATACCCTGACCTACACCACAAAGTTGTGACTGAGGACATCGATATTGTGTGTCTGCAGGAGTGTCTCACACCTAATGGTAAGCCCCCACCCAGTCTGCCCAATTATGTGTATTATGATCCTAGTTCTACTCACATGTTTGATGTATGTTAAGAAGTCACTCCCGCATGTACCTCTTGTATCCAAAAAGACTACCAACCTTCAGTACCATGGGATCACTATCCACCTGGGCAACTCCACACTCAACGTGCTAAACGCCTATGCTCCCTCAGATCAGCTTCAATACACAGATCTCCCAGACTTTTTACACACTGAGCCCACTGTCCTAATGGGTGACCTGAATACTAGACACAAGAAATTAGGTGACTCCACCACTAACACCAATGGTAGGAGACTTATCCCACTTCTCAGCGCATATGAAGATGTTCAAATTATAGGTAATAATGAACCAACACACATCTATGGCGGGGGTCTAGACAAATGTATTGGCTTTAATCTATCATACACAACTCATAGCTCTGATGTTGTCACTGATCTTATGTCTGACCACAGCCCAATCCAAGCTAGTATACATGTAGCCAATGACACCCCCACTGGTGGTAAACTCAACAGACGTAGAATCACAGTCAAGCAAGAACATGAAAGCCAGTTCATAGACTTCATCCATGACTGGTACAAGGATTACAAGCCTGACAATTATCAAAGTTTCCATGACGATCTGATAGATAGGACTTATGTATACTTCACCAACAATGCCTCCACCAAAAAAAGGAGAAAACGTGGTCAGCATAATGGGAACAGGCAACAGCAGTGCTATAATGACCCTGAGCTGAAAAAAACTCAGGGCTAGGGTCAGGAGGGTGGGTAAGGGTTACAGACAATTTAGAACACCTCAAATGTTACAATTGTATCAAGCTTCCCTTGCTGCTGTCAGGGAACGTGTAAACGAACTCAGACAAAATGCATGGGAGACATATGTCAACAGCCTGAACCAACACACATCCCTCAGCAAAGCCTGGAAAGACATAAACATAATCAGAGGTAAAAACAGAAGACACGTCTCCCATCCAAACCCTCTGCAAAAGTCGAATGAGCTAATAACAAAGTGGGCTCATGTGTCGAGCTATGACATGTTACCGGCTAGGACTCGGGGACTCCTTGATGCGAAGTCTGTAGAGAGAAGTAATCTTATTAGCTTTATGCTGGGCAAACAGCACGATGAGTGTGATGTTCCATATACTGAGTGGGAGCTTGACGCCGCCCTCGCCAGGGGTAGGTCTACTTCCCCTGGAGAGGACGGAGTCACCTACAACATCATTAGACTACTAAGGCGCGTGCCAGGCAATCCATTGTTGGTATTGTACAATATGAGTCATGCCGAGGGCCAACTACCCACATCATGGACCAGCAGTATTGTTGTACCAATACCGAAACCAGGACAGCCTGATGCCTTTCGTCCCATATCACTAACCAGCTGCCTGTGTAAAACCTTTGAGAGGATGGTTCTTGGCAGACTCTTATATAGAATCAGAGAACACATGTCTCCTAACATAAATGGCTTCACCCATGGTAAAGGTGTACATAATTGCATCACCACATTCCTAACTGTGCATGGTGATGAAAGGCACAGATACACCACATTTCTTGACCTAAAAGCTGCATTTGATATTGCCAATAGGCAACTGATATTGTACGAACTAGCCAAAATGGATATAGGAGGTAGGCTGTTACACTGGATAAGTGGTTACCTAACCAACAGAAGGGCTGCTGCACTGTTTCAGGGTTACAAAAGTGAAGTTAAAGATATGCAACTTGGTACCCCTCAAGGTGGAGTACTTAGCCCCACTTTGTTCAATGTTCTTATGAATGCATTATTAAATTTAATACCAGACAACCCCAGCAATATCTCAATCAGCTATGCTGATGATATTCTTATACATACTAAAACTCATCGTGAAATGCAAACCACCCTGAACCATGTATACGCAGCCTGTGAACACCTCGGTCTTATTATCTCCACTGACAAAACTAAGGTGTTCAACAAACAAGCTGGTAACCGCAAACGCGGCCCCGCCAAGTTCAAGATAGGTAACAACACTATTGACTATGTTTCTTCTTTTAAATATCTTGGTGTTTCCGTCCCTTGTACCCTACCTGCCATACAACAGCTAACCCGCCAATGTACTGACAGACTGAGACCTCTTAGAAGTGTAGCGGGGTACAGCCCGCACTATGGTGCTAATATTAGAATTGTTAAAACAATGTACCTAGGCTATATAAGATCTCTGATAGATTACCACGCACCAGCCCTGGTCATTCGTGACGGGAAAGGCGTTGACAAGCTCGAGAAAATGCAAAACAAAGCCCTCAGAATTATCCTAGGATGTCCCATGAGCACTAAAGTACTTAATATGAGGAAAGAACTAGGTATACCCAGTGTTAAAGATAGAATAATTGAAGTCAACCTCATGATAGCCCTGAGGCTTCTGCGTGGTGATCCTGATAACATTGTTTCCTTAAAATTGCTAGAATGTATGAACCATGGGACTACTGAGTCTAAATGGATCCAAACTACAGCTACACATATGAAGATATTTGGACTAGACCACCTGTACAAAGTTGAGACACAACAGCGCTTCCTGCCACCCTGGCGGACAGTTCCCTTCGATATCACAATACCGACGTATCCGCCTAAAAAATTAATTATACAAAGCATTTATCTCCAACACACTGCCAAATTGAGAGCTCTTGAACACATACACACTCTACAGACTGATGATAATATCACACAGACCATCTACACTGATGGATCTCTAAACACCGCCTGTGGGAGGGCTGGAAGTGCTATTGTTGTGACTCAACCTGACGGTAATATAATTGAGAAAGGAGTTAGAATTAACAACTGGGCATCCACTCTACAAACTGAATTAGTTGCCATACTCACAGCTATTAAATTCATTGAAACCACTGTTACTGACAGTCTCATCATCACTGACTCTCTATCCTCACTACTTGCCCTTGGTACCCTCGACTCAGGTTGTCACGATCTTGTCTCTGAAGCCAGACACAAATATGCGTGCCTTGTTGACCGGGGTGTCAGGGTCAAACTGTTGTGGATCCCCTCTCACATAGGCCTCATAAAACATGACAGAGTTGATGCCCTCGCCAAACTCGCGTCTAACAAAGACACTGTTGAATACAATTTGGGTCTGTCAAAAAGAACCCTTAAAACTGTAATTAGGAAAGAACTTATTGATGAGTTTGACGCAAGTAGACAAGTGCAAACAGGCACTAGTCGATCCATAGGTTACCATGATGAGATGTATCAAGTGAAACATGTATATGGAGCAAGTAACAAGATCACTAGATTACAAGATGTTGTAACCGCTAGATTAAGGTTAGGATATAAGTACCTTTGGCAGTATGTTCCTCAAGCAGATGTAAACAAAACTAAATGTAAAGTGTGTGGCCATACATATGGCCACACACTTGAACACTACGTCCTCGACTGTGTGAAGATAGAACCTTTAGGGACAGGTCCAAGCACACTGTGTGTGAAATGGCACAACACTTCATCTCTAATGGCAAGATAGCCGACATATTAAGATTGTATCCACTTTTTTGCACTAGTAACTATATCAGTTCTCATGTACAGAACCAAATACGCAATGTGCTTGAATACCTCCCACGTAAATGTGAATAACAAAGTGTGAGGCCAGACATACTGCCTCACACGCCTGTTCTCACGCATTTGTGAATAAGTTACCCTTTATGTATAGAACTAAACAAATAATGTAAATGAAATACTGTGTAACTCTCAGTGCCATAATATCCTGACAACCGGGGTTAATTATTATGACCCTTTGTAAACCCTACTCTGTAATCCTTTTGCGCTACCGCTCACAGGATGAGTGTGGGGGTGCACAATAAAGTAGCCGCTGCAAGCGGCAAAATCAAAATCAAATCCTCCCCTTGGTGCTGTGTGCTGGTGGGAGATAATTAAATTGGGTGGGGAGAGGAGGGGTGCCAGAGTTACGGGTTGATTGGCTAGTTCGGGGGGGGGGAGAGGCAGGGGGGGAGAGGCAGGGGGGAAAGAGGGGAAGATGAAAAGAATTAGAATGTTGCTCGAGTATAAATTTGCTGCTCCCAGTAAAAGAGCCTAAAATGGTTGCCTCCTCTCAGCGCCGACTGGCTAACTCAACCTGTGTTATGTAGGGGGGGGGGGCAGGGGGCAGTGGAGGGAGAAAACAGCCCAGGTTATACTGTATGTATGTAAGACGCTCCTCGGGCGATTGCCGCCGTGGAAGCTCCCAGGGTGGTGCCCCGTAAAGCTGCTGCCCAACAGGCCCGGGCTATGGCCAAGGCTTACCACCTGAAAACTGTTGTCAAATCAAAGTGATTACGAATCACCATTGTTTTCGTTTTTTTGTAAACTAAAAATAAAGTATAATATAATGTTATTTGTATGATTACTCCAGAAAAATACACCACCAAGTTGTGAATCGTGAATTATGTCTTAATGATAGTCGGTACACTCAGAGGCCAGGGGTCGGATACTCTTAAGTCGCCCATTGTGTTACATTATTTCCGTAACAGAGAAGAGGACACGTTCACTTCCATGAGGTGTTCATGGCTACCATCATCACTACACATCATCCCTATAGTTCACATCAACACTGCACAGTTCACATCATTACTACACAGTTCATAGCATCATGACACGTCATCACTATGGTTCACATCATCACTACACAGTTCATAGCAACATGACACATCATCACTATAGTTCACATCATCACTACACAGTTCATACCATCATGACACATCATCACTATAGTTCACATCATCATTACACAGTTAACATCATCACTAAACATACACTAAAGTTACATCATCACTACACAGTTAACATCATCACTAAAGTTTCATCATCACTACACAGTTAACATCATCACTACACAGTCCATAGCATCATGAAACATCATCACTATAGCTCGCATCATCACTATAGCTCACGTCATCACTACACAATTAACATCATCACTAAAGTTCGATCATCACTACACAGTTCATAGCATCATGAAACATCATCACTATAGCTCACATCATCACTATAGCTCACGTCATCACTACACAATTAACATCATCACTAAAGTTCCATCATCACTACACAGTTCATAGCATCATGAAACATCATCACTATAGTTCACATCATCACTATAGCTCACGTCATCACTACACAATTAACATCATCACTAAAGTTCCATCATCACTACACAGTTCATAGCATCATGAAACATCATCACTATAGCTCACATCATCACTATAGCTCACGTCATCACTACACAATTAACATCATCACTAAAGTTCCATCATCACTACACAGTTCATAGCATCATGAAACATCATCACTAAAGCTCACATCATCACTATAGCTCGCATCATCACTATAGCTCACGCCATCACTACACAATTAACATCATCACTAAAGTTCCATCATCACTACACAGTTCATAGCATCATGAAACATCATCACTATAGTTCACATCATCACTATAGCTCACGTCATCACTACACAATTAACATCATCACTAAAGTTCCATCATCACTACACAGTTCATAGCATCATGAAACATCATCACTATAGCTCACATCATCACTATAGCTCACGTCATCACTACACAATTAACATCATCACTAAAGTTCCATCATCACTACACAGTTCATAGCATCATGAAACATCATCACTAAAGCTCTCATCATCACTATAGCTCGCATCATCACTATAGCTCACGTCATCACTACACAATTAACATCATCACTAAAGTTCCATCATCATTACACAGTTCATAGCATCATGAAACATCATCACTATAGCTCACATCATCACTCTAGCTCACGTCATCACTACACAATTAACATCATCATTAAAGTTTCATCATCACTACACAGTTCATAGCCTCATGAAACATCATCACTATAGCTCACATCATCACTATAGCTCACGTCATCACTACACAATTAACATCATCACTAAAGTTCCATCATCACTACACAGTTCATAGCCTCATGAAACATCATCACTATAGCTCATGTCATCACTATAGCTCGCATCATCACTATAGCTCACGTCATCACTACACAATTAACATCATCACTAAAGTTTCATCATCACTACACAGTTCATAGCATCATGAAACATCACTATAGCTCACATCATCACTATAGCTCACGTCATCACTACACAATTAACATCATCACTAAACATATCACTAAAGTTCCAACCTCATTAAACCTCTTACTACATTCTTTCACAGGATTCTGAATCAACTACAGTATGTACCTGGTGCCTTTATCATATATCAATAAAACATTTATACTTGTTAAAATGGAAGATCAGCGCCAAAAATTCCTCCAAGAAGCTGCCAGCCAACTCCGTCACATGGACGACGAGCTGACACAAGCTTACACAAATATAAGTTGTGTAAGGGTTGTGGGTTTCGGGGTGAGTCTAGAGATTCCCCCCAACACAAACTTAGACTTTGTGTTGGATAAATTGGCTTATCTAGAAGACCTCAGAAACAATAACACTACGGTGGTTAAAGCATGTATCTACCTACGACAAGAGGTAAAAAAGTTGTCAGATATCCCAGACAAAGGGATAATGTTTTACTATTCTGCCTTGAGCGGAAAACAAACCAAGAAGGGATACGAAACATTTCAATATGTGGTGTATCCTCCATTGGAGTTGTTCAAGTTCAAGATATTATTTACAAAAGAACAATTTGACACAGAAACGTTGAAGATTTGTCATAATTTCTGTACCAAGGCGCTGGCGAAAGTCAACAAACACCTGGGCATTTGCCCCACTATGGGTGACGCTACCCAGGCTGTCGCCACCGAGGTCGCTCCCCAGGCTGTCGCCGCCGAGGTCGCTCCCCAGGAAATCGCCGCCGAGGAAGCTTCCCTGGAGGTCGCCGCCGAGGAAGCTTCCTGGAGGTCGCCGCCGAGGAAGCTTCCCTGGAGGTCGCCGCCGAGGAAGCTTCCCTGGAGGTCGCCGCCGAGGAAGCTTCCCTGGAGGTCGCCGCCGAGGAAGCTTCCCTGGAGGTCGCCGCCGAGGAAGCTTCCCTGGAGGTCGCCGCCGAGGAAGCTTCCCTGGAGGTCGCCGCCGAGGAAGCTTCCCTGGAGGTCGCCGCCGAGGAAGCTTCCTTCGCCGCCGAGGAAGCTTCCCTGGAGGTCGCCGCCGAGGAAGCTTCCCTGGAGGTCGCCGCCGAGGAAGCTTCCCTGGAGGTCGCCGCCGAGGAAGCTTCCCTGGAGGTCGCCGCCGAGGAAGCTTCCCTGGAGGTCGCCGCTGAGGAAGCTTCCCTGGAGGTCGCCGCCGAGGAAGCTTCCCTGGAGGTCGCCGCCGAGGAAGCTTCCCTGGAGGTCGCCGCCGAGGAAGCTTCCTTGGAGGTCGCCGCCGAGGAAGCTTCCTTGGAGGTCGCCGCCGAGGAAGCTTCCCAGGAGGTCGCCGCCGAGGAAGCTTCCCTGGAGGTCGCCGCCGAAGACGCTTCCCAAGAGGTCGCCGCCGAGGAAGCTTCCCTGGAGGTCGCCGCCGAAGACGCTTGCCAGGAGGTCGCTGGCGAGGAAGCTTCCCTGGAGGTCGCCACCGAAGACGCTCCGCAGGAGGTCGCCGCCGAGGAATCTTCCCTGGAGGTCGCCACCGAAGACGCTCCGCAGGAGGTCGCCGCCGAGGAAGCTTCCCTGGAGGTCGCCACCGAAGACGCTTCCCAGGAGGTCACCGCCGAGGCAGCTTCCCAGGAGGTCGCCGTCGTGGAAGCTCTCCAGGAGGTCGCCCTCAAGGACGCTCCTCGGGCGGTTGCCACCGTGGAAGCTCCCTGGGTGGTGCCCCGTAAGGCTGCTGCCCAACAGGCCCGGGCCAATAAGCCTCGCCAGGCCAAGAATATCTTGGGCCCACAAATAAACAGAGTTGCAGAAGCCCGTAAAGCTGCTGCCCAACAGTCCCGGGCCATGGCCAAGGCTTACCGCCTGAAAACTGTTGGCAAATGAAAATGATTACTAATCACCATTTTTTTTGTAAACTAAAAATAAAGTATAATATAATGTTATTTGTATGATTACTCCATTAAAATACCTAAAGAGCAAATCCTGCTTACAACTCTTACTGCACTAATGTCACATATATACAGGATTGGTAATACCTGGGTATGACACTTTAAAATAGCCAAACTCTCAGACACAAAAAAAAAAAATTGTCTTGCTGCCCAGGCATTTTCTTAGTTTATGGCCAAGAATACCAGGGATAAGACCTTGTGTGTGTGTGTGTGTGTGTGTGTCGACCTGTGGTGTAATGGTTAGCCAGTGCAGTTGGCGAGTTGTCCGGTCTTCTCGGACTATTCCTTGACACTGGGTCATGCAGCTCGTTAGCTTAGGGTGTGGTTGTTGTGTTGGTGACAGCTTCTACACCTTAAACAAATTCACGCCTAGGTGGCCCTGGGGCCGGCCATCCGCGATTTCAAGGGGCTTCCATTATTATTATATTATATTATGTATGTATGGGTATGTATGTCTGGCTGGTAGGGTGACCATTGTAATTTCGCTCGTGTGTGAGAAGAGATTAAGCAGACGTTCCTTCACCGCTCTCTTAATCCCTTGAGTACAGTAAATTAGCTCTCAGTGAGTAAGCTAATTTTAATTCCTTGAGTACGATGACTCAACCCTTTCAGTATAATGCTAACCCCCTGAGTACAATGAATTAGCCCAGTGCGTATGATAACCACTTGAGTACAACAACTTACCCACTTGAGTATGATAACTTAATCACTTGAGTACGATGATCTAACCCCTAGAGTAGGATATCAACCCCCTTGAGTACGATATCAACCCACCTCACTGAACATGATGTCTTAATCACCTGAGTACGATGACTTAACCACCTCAAGTACCAGTTATCACTTTGAATACGATGAACCTATCTCCAAGAGCATACGATGACATGGTAAGCAGGGAATTAAGTCATCGTACTCAAGGGATGAAGACAAGAAAAAAGATACACAGCGCTCACACTAAGCTCTATAGCAAGGGTAAAGGGACACAAGAGCTCATGTTAAAGCCCTAGGTGGATAGAATGAAGGAACAGAGCGCTCATCTTCAAAGGTTAGGTTAGGTTACTCACATAACCACCAACAATACCCTCCAGAAGTGCTCACAACCCAACAACAACTCAGGGACTCACAACACCTTATAATGAGGAGGAGGGAGTTGTGGGCCTCGGCAGCAACTACACTTACACCACACCACACTACACTACACTACACCACACTACACCACACGGCCAAAAATCTCACTGAATACACACAAAAAGATGCTCCTTATTCTCACAACTAAAAAATTATGCCGTTTTCGGGGGTAGCGACCGTGCGTTCAGGTAAAGACTGTAGTGCAATAAAAGGGAGGAGGAAGGAGGGGTGGAGAGGGGTGGAGAGGAGGAAGAGAGGAGGAGAGGAAAAAGAGGGAGTGGAGGAGAGGGGGTGGAGGAGAGGGGGTGGAGGGGAAGGAAAAGAAGAGGAAGAGTGGGAACGAAAAAGGAGGTGGAGGAGGAGGAGGAGGAAGAGGAAATAAGGGATGTTGATGAGAACGTGAAGAGGGGAAGAGGAGAAGGATAAGGAAGTGGAAACGAAAGGGAGGAGGAGGGTAAAATAACCAAAAGACAAAGAAGAAGAGGGACATTGAAGGAGGAAGATAACTCGTATGCATGCAACAAAACACGAAACTATTAGTCCTCCTCCTCCTCGTCCTTCCCTCTTCTCCCTCCCCCTCCTACTTCCTCCCTAGGCTAAATCATCTCCTCCTTCCTGAATCCTGCAGTCTTCCTCCTCCGTTAGCTAAGTCACCTTCTCCTCCCTTCCTCCTTCTTCTTCCTCTTCACCACTCTCTCCCCCTCCTTCCTCTTCCCCCTCCTTCCTCCTCACCACTCTCTCCTCCTCCTCCTCCCTGGGCTAAGTCTTCAAGATGGCAGAGGCTTAAAAGAATCAGGACACAAGACTCCACACTACAACATGCACCTCCTTCACCGCCTTCGTCACTAGTGTGTTAAGCGTCGGGAACTAATGAACTACTGAAGGAGGAGAGGAACTGGCTTTAAAGTGTCAGCCTCCCTACTGTCGAGGAGAAAGAAAGAAAGAAAGAGAGAGAAAGAAAGAAAGAAAGAAAGAAAGAAAGAAAAACAACAAACACAAAAATGTCAACATAAATATATAATAGGAAACCAAGATGGGGAGGGGTTAGAGGGGGTGGGTGGGGGTTGAAGGTGGGGGGTTAGGGGTTGAGGGGTTTAGGACGGGGGTTATAGGGTTGAAGGTGGGGATTGGGGGGTAGGGGGTTGGAGGGTGTGGGTTAGGGAGGGACATAATTTGCTTTGTTTTTGTTTAACCTTCTCACAAACACAATAATAATATATAAATAAAAATGGTTTGCTAATCATGTCATCTAAGTGTACATACGGATAAGGTAGAGTGAGTGAGTGAGACTTTTTTAACGATGTGGAATTTTTCTGGCTTATGATGTGAATAGAGGTCATGAATGTAAAGACAAATTGATGATGATGATGATGATGAGGATAATGATAACTCTGACAATGAAGACAATAATGATGATCACAATGATGATAACGATGATAATAACAATGATGAAAATGAGAATAATAAAATAATAATGACCATGAAAAAAGTAAAACAATGATGACGACAAAGTTCACACACACACACACACACACACACACACACACACACACACACACACACACACACACACCGTCATATATACAAGAGCTATACCAAAGAAAATATGGCAACACAC
>NW_024721453.1:0-13847 GCF_018991925.1 Homarus americanus | reverse complement strand
AGTGTCAGTGGAGTTCCTGGGAGTGTCAAAGGTGTACCTGGGAGTATCGGAGGTGTACCTGGGAATATCGGAGGTGTACCTGGAATGCAAGAGGTGTACATGGGAGTGTCGGAGATGTACCTAGGAGTGTCACAGGTGTACCTGGGAGTGTCAGAGATGTACCTGGCAGTGTCAGAGGTGTACATGGGGGTGTCAGAGGTGTACCTGCTAGTGTCAGAGGTGTACCTGGAAGAGTCACAGGTGTACCTGGGAGTGTCTGAGGTGTACCTGGCAGTGTCAGTGGTACCTGGGAGTGTCAGAGAGTGTACTGCAAATTATCAGAGGGTGTACCTGGGGAGTGTCAGAGGTGTACGTGGGGAGTGTGAGATGTGTACGCAAGTGTCGAAGGTGAACCTGGGGTGTCAGAGTGTGCCTTAGAGAGTCCAGAGGTGTGCCTGGGGTGTCAGAGGTTTACCTGGGAGTGTCAACGGTGTACCTGGGAGTGTCTGATGTGTACCTGGATGTGTCTGAGGTGTACCTCTGAGTGTCAGGGGTGTACGTGGGAGTGTCTGAGGTGTACCTGGGAGTGTCAGAGGTGTACTTGGCAGTGTCAGCGGTGTACCTGGGAGTGTCAGAGGTGTACCTGGGAGTGTCAGAGGTGTACCTGGGACTGTCAGAGGAGTACCTGGGAGCGTCAAACGAGAATCTGGGAGTGTCAAAGGTGTACCTGGTAGTGTCAGTGGTGTACTTGGGAGTGTCAGAGGTGTACCTGGGAGTGTTAGAGGTGTACCTGGGAGTATCAGAGGTTTACCAGGGAGTGTCAGTGGAGTACCTGGGAGTGTCAGAGGTGTACCTGGGAGTGTCAGAGGTGTACATGGGAGTGTCTGAGGTGTACCAGAGAGTGTATGAGGTGTACCTTTTAGTGTCAGAGCTGTACATGGGAGTGTCGGAGGTGTACCAGGGAGTGTCAGAGGAATACCTGGGAGTGTCAGAGGTGTACCTGGGAGAGTCAGGGGTGTACCAGGGATTGTCAGTGGAGTACCTGGGAGTGTCAGGGGTGTACCTGGCAGTGTCAGGAGTGTACCTGGGAGTGTCTGAGGTGTACCTGGGAGTGTCAGAGGTGTACCTGGGAGTGTCAGGGGTGTACCAGGGAGTGTCAGTGGAGTACCTGGGAGTGTCGGAGGTGTTCCTAAGAGTGTCAGAGGTGTACCTGGGAGTGTCAGAGGTGTACCTGGGAGTGTCAGAGGTGTACTTGGGAGTGTCAGATGTGTACCTGGGAGTGTCTGGGGTGTACCTGGGAGTATCTGAGGTGTACCTGGGAGTGTCAGAGGAGTACCTGAGAGTGTCAGAGGTGTACATGGGAGTGCCTGCGGTGTACCTGAGAGTGTCAGAGGTGTACCTGGGAGTGTGTGGGGTGTGTGTCAGGGGTGTACCTGGGAGAATCAGGAATGTACATGGGAGTGTCTGAGGTGTCCCTGGGAGTGTCAGAGGAGTAACTGGGAATGTCAGAGGTGTACCCGGGAGTGTCTGAGGTGTACCTGGGAGTGTCTGAGGTGTACCTGGGAGTGTCTCAGGTGTACCTGGGAGTGTCAGGGGAGAACCAGGGAGTGTAAGAGGTGTCCCTGGGAGTTTCAGAGGTGTAACTGGGAGTGTCGGAGGTGTATCTGGGAGTATCAGAGGTGTACCTGGGAGTGTCAGAGGTGTACCAGGGAGTGTCAGAGGTGAACCAGGGAGTGTCAAGAGATTGAACCAGGGGAGTGTCTGAGAGGGTGTGCCTGGGAGTACTTGAGGTGTGCCTGGGGAATTATCCAGGTGTGCCTGGGAATTATCAGGGGTGTGCAGGGGTGTCAGTGGGTGCCTAGGGTGTCAAGGTGTACCTGGGGGAGTGTCGGAGGTGTGCCTGGGGAATATCGGAGGTGTGCCTGGGGTACCAGAGGTGTGCCTGGGGTGTTTGAGATGTACCTGGAGTGTCAGAGGTGTGCCTGGGGTGTCAGAGGTGTGCCTGGGTGTCTGGGGTGTGCCTGGGTGTCAGGGGTGTGCCTGGGGTGTGGAGGTGTGGCTGGGGAGTGAGCGGGTGTGGCTGGGGTGTCAGGTGTGCCTGGGGTGTGGGGTGTGCCAGGGGTGTCGGTGGTGCCTGGAATTATCAGAGGAGGAGTGCCTGGGAGTGTCGGAGGTGAACCTGGGAGTGTCGGAGGTGTACCTGGAAGAGTCAGAGGTGTACCTGGGAGTGTCAGAGGTGTACCAGGGAATGTCAGTGGAGTACCTGGGAGTGTCAGAGGTGTACCTGGGAGTATCAGAGGTGTACCTAGGAGTGTCAGAGGTGTACGTGGGAGTGTGAGATGTGTACATGGGAGTGTCGGAGGTGAACCTGGGAGTGTCGGAGGTGTACCTGCGAGAGTCAGAGGTTTACCTTGGAGTGTCAGAGGTTTACCTGGGAGTGTCAACGGTGTACCTGGGAGTGTCTGATGTGTACCTGGGTGTGTCTGAGGTGTACCTGGGAGTGTCAGGGGTGTACTTGGGAGTGTCGGAGGTGTACCTGGGAGTGTCAGAGGTGTACCTGGCAGTGTCAGCGGTGTACCTGGGAGTGTCAGAGGTGTACCTGGGAGTGTCAGAGGTGTACCTGGGACTGTCAGAGGAGTACCTGGGAGCGTCAAAGGAGAACCTGGGAGTGTCAGAAGTGTACCTGGTAGTGTCAGTGGTGTACCTGGGAGTGTCAGAGGTGTGCCTGGGAGTGTCAGAGGTGTACCTGGGAGTATCAGAGGTTTACCAGGGAGTGTCAGTGGAGTACCTGGGAGTGTCAGAGGTGTACCTGGGAGTGTCAGAGGTGTACATGGGAGTGTCTGAGGTGTACCAGAGAGTGTATGAGGTGTACCTTTTAGTGTCAGAGGTGTACATGGGAGTGTCGGAGGTGTACCAGGGAGTGTCAGAGGAATACCTGGGAGTGTCAGAGGTGTACCTGGGAGAGTCAGGGGTGTACCAGGGATTGTCAGTGGAGTACCTGGGAGTGTCAGGGGTGTACCTGGCAGTGTCAGGAGTGTACCTGGGAGTGTCTGAGGTGTACCTGGGAGTGTCAGAGGTGTACCTGGGAGTGTCAGGGGTGTACCAGGGAGTGTCAGTGGAGTACCTGGGAGTGTCGGAGGTGTTCCTAAGAGTGTCAGAGGTGTACCTGGGAGTGTCAGAGGTGTACCTGGGAGTGTCAGAGGTGTACTTCGGAGTGTCAGTTGTGTACCTGGGAGTGTCTGGGATGTACCTGAGAGTATCTGAGGTGTACCTGGGAGTGTCAGAGGAATACCTGGGAGTGTCAGAGGTGTACATGGGAGTGCCTGCGGTGTACCTGAGTGTGTCAGAGGTGTACCTAGGAGTGTGTGGGGTGTACGTTGGAGTGTCAGAGGTGTACTTGGGAGTGTCAGGGGTGTACATGGGAGTATCAGGAATGTACATGGGAGTATCAGGAATGTACCTGGGAGTGTCAGAGGAGTACCTGGGAATGTCAGAGGTGTATCTGGGAGTGTATTGGGTGTACCTGGGAGTGTCAGAGTTGTACCTGGGAGTGTCAGAGGTGTACCTGGGAGTGTCTCAGGTGTGCCTGGGGAGTGTCTGAGGGGAGAACCAGGGGTATGAATGTGCTGGGGTTTCCAGAGGGTGTAACTGGGAGTGTGGAGGTGTATCTACAAGGGAGTATCAGAGGTGTGCCTGGGAGTGTCAGAGGTGTGCAGGAGTGTCAGAGGTGAACCAGAGTGTCGGGGTGAACCAGGAGTGTCTGAGGTGTACCTGGGGGAGTGCTGGAGGTGTGCCTGGGGTATCGGAGGTGTACCTGGGAGTATCAGGGTGTACCTGGGAGTATCATATGGGTGTACCAGGGAGTGTCAGTGGAGTACCTGGGGTGTCCAAGGTGTGCCTGGGGTGTGGAAGTGTACCTGGGAATATCGGAGGTGTACCTGGGAGTGCCAGAGGTGTACCTGAGAGTGTTTGAGATGTACCTGGGAGTGTCAGAGGTGTACCTGGGAGTGTCAGAGGTGTACCTGGGGTGTCAGAGGTGTACCTGGGAGTGTCAGAGGTGTAGCTGGGAGTGACGGAGGTGTACCTGGGAGTGTCAGAGGTGTACCTGGGAGTGTCAGTGGTGTACCAGGGAATGTCAGTGGAGTACCTGGGAGTATCAGAGGAGTACCTGGGTGTAAAGGCCTAGGACTTAGGGATAGAAATCCCTTACCAGGCTAATCAGGATCTTAATAAAGGAAAGTCAAGGACCATGGTTTTCCGAGGAATAACAAACAACCGTTAGAGATTGGCATCTCTTTACTATAAAAATATAACAAAACTCTGACACCACTCAACAATCATCAAATAATTACGGGAGTCAAACAATTAATGGAAGCAACAATTAAAGGAATCAAACAAATAATGGGAGTCAGCAATTAATTGGATTCAAACAATTAAATGGAGTCAACAATTGATAGTATCGAACAATAAAGGGGAGTCAGCAATTAATGGAATCAAACAATGAACAAATATTTCCTACGGCAGTGGCCCTGGGGAAGGCTCTGGAACACGGTGATGCACACTCAGGGTAGGGAAGCGTCCATTCACTCCACACTCAGCAACGTCTTGAAAAGGCAGGAGAACACCGGGGCACCGACGGAATGTGATGAATTGATGGTCGTGGTATGCGGTAGTGGTAGATGACCAGAGAGTTGGCAGTTGATAGGTGAAGGTCTGGGAACACAGCCCACGAGTCCAGGACCTATGATGAGATCACAGCCAGAATTTGACGGACAGGAGGGTAGCTAGATACTGACGGTATGGCGGCTGGGTTGAATCAGCCCGCGGCGGAGACGGTTGCTGCCGTCCGTCCAACCACCCCAAGTGTCGTCTGCACCAGCAAACGAGCGAGTTAGCAGCGGTAACTAGCCGGAGGATCGTTTCTGCCCTTACACTGCTCCCCCAACAAAAATCTACTGTAAGGTAGATTAAAACTTAAGATTAGTCCACAAAGCATAATCATCTTACAACAAATGCTTAAATACACATTGCACAATAAAGAAAGGTCATAGAAAAGAATAGGTGGAAACTTGATGTCCAAAACGAAGGCCGTATCAAGGAACTGCACGTGGGGTCCACTTCAGTCCAAGTTTAAGTTTAGGCCTATTTCCTGCCGTAGAGGATTCTTCTATCTCGTCAGGTGTTGGCAGCAACTGGCAACCGAGATCAACAGACTCTGGCGTCCGAACTTCACAGGAACTCTTGCAGGGTAGTGCCTCGACTAACTCCAGCTTGGGGTCGTCGTCAAGGACACGAACAATGTGGGTCCTGCAATTATATTGCTTTAACAAATTAGCTTGATGTAATTTAGGCTTCTTAGAGGAAGGGGGTGAGAATCGACCAACAAAATCTATGGCTACCCGAGAAGAAGGTTCTGCAACGATGGGTAAGGGTTCAAGTGGAACAGGACGGACTCTACCCTTGGCGGACATACGTGGGCACTGATCACAACTCCTACAAAAAGCTCTAACATCCGCTCCCATACCTGGCCAGTAAAACTGATCAGCAACCTTCCTATAAGTTTTTCTACGAGAACAGTGACTTACAAGAGAGCTCTTGTGAGCTACAGAGAGAATGTTACTACGACAAACAGCAGGGACAACAAGTAAAAACCGACCTACTTTAGCTGGTCGCTTGGATGAAACACAAGACCTGTGTAACACCCCATTAATAGAAACAAACTTATAAACCGACCCATCTCTCACCTGATCCTCCTCCCCGGAAGTCACCTTCTCTCTTACCCGCTTCAGAGTGGCACACGAGTCTTGAAGCTTGGCGAACTCCTTGGGCGTCACAGTCAGTGGCAACAAATTCGGCATAATCAGGGGATGCGGTCGTTTCACCTTCGCCGTCCGTGGCCCTACAGCTTGGACCTTGGCGGCAGGCGTGGCGGCGTGAGAGGGTGGCGAGGCGACCTCGGCAGGTGGCGAGGCGACCTCGGCAGGTGGCGAGTCGTCATCAACAGGTGGCGTGAGGACTGGTGCTGGTGGCGAGGAGACTGGTGCTGGTGGCGAGGAGAGTTTTAACGTTTCCGGGTCGTTAGGGTCACGAACACCGGGAACATTACCAATGAGGGCACTAGCAAATTTAATGGGAGCTCTTACCACATTAGACCAACCAGTGAAATAGGGGCAACGCAGGTAGCACCTAACAACAGGGAACTGGTCAACACGACCTAAATAATCGGCGACACTAACCTTCGGGCAGTTGGAGATGTCAGCATCAGGCAGGGCTTCTTCAGAGACAATAATGCACGAGCAACCAGTGTCCCTGATGAAAGTAGATGCCCTAGACCCATTGATTGTTCCACTGACACAATAACGGGGGCAGCTCCTGACCTCTAAACAGAATCCGACCTTGTTGCTGGGTTGAGTGTCAGCAGTCTTGAAGGCGAGGGGATTCTTGGGACACCGAGAACGAATGTGCCCCATTTCTCCGCAGTTGTGGCACCGCACCGCTGGTGAGCTTTTCCCCTCTACCCCTGGGGAAGGTTCCTTGGAAGTCGGAGGCTTCGCAATCTTCACCACAGGAGGGGAAGACTTGGGGTAGGCGTTGCGAGCAGACGCCCAGTTGTCGGCAAGATGCACAGCTTCTCCAAGCGTCGCTGGCTGGTGTTCTTTGATGAAAATTCTCAAGTCTGGAGGTAGAGAAGACAAAAACTGATCTAATATCATGAAGTTAGAGAGAGACTCAAAGGTTTCTTCAACCCCTGATGTCTCCAGCCATTGTTGAAATAAACGACCCAGGTGAATCGAAAACTGCTGGTACGTTTCTCCCGCTCTAATCTTCGTTCTGCGGAAATCAGCACGATAACCGTCAGAAGTCTTGCAAAATCCTCGCAAGAGAGCTTGCTTCAACAAGAAGTAATCTCGGGTGATGTCGGCAGACAGGGACGTGTAAATTTCTACCGGCTTACCACTCAGTAGGCTACCCAACCTTACAGCATAGCTATCTGGGGCTACACCAAGCAGCTCAGCTACCCGCTCAAACCTAACAAGGTAGGAGGCGATGTCTTCTCCTTCACGGTACACAGGCAAGCTGGGTTTTACCACATTGTCCTGTATATGGCCAGAGGAGGCTGGTCTACTTGAAGCATTAATCCTAGCCAGTTCTAGGTCCTTTTCTGCCTGCAACTTAGCTAATTCGAACTCTCTTTCTTTCTCTTTCTGAAGTTCCTCTCTCTCTTTCTGGCGTTCCTCCACCTCTCTCTCGGCATTCTGTTGGGTGACCACATACTGACCAATGTCATTACCTGTCAGACCCAGGGCCACCGCTTGACCTTTCCACACATCAAAAGCAGACATAATGATCCAAAATGCCAAGAACAAAGGAAAAAAAACAAACAACTTACCCCGCAAATAGCCAAAGGTAACTCACCTAGTGGCTCAATCAGACCAGTAAATGATTTGATCCGACTGGAGGGAACCTCGTTCCGCACCCAGCCCAGCTGAATCACCTCAGGGTAACGAAACCGCACCAGGTGAAACAACAACATATATGCTATGACAGCATCCACAGTGCACCCCAACAAACACTAATTAACTTCCCCACGTACAAGGGAGAGCAACAAAATTAGCACACAGAAGGAAGGGATAACCACTGAACAACACTTGCTTCCGGGCCACAGACAACAAGGTGGCGCGCTCACGGCGACTTACAACAACACCGGAACGAATGTTAAACCTCAGAAACCAAAGGTCAGAGACAATCCTGGCAAGGTCGCCACTTGTAAAGGCCTAGGACTTAGGGATAGAAATCCCTTACCAGGCTAATCAGGATCTTAATAAAGGAAAGTCAAGGACCATGGTTTTCCGAGGAATAACAAACAACCGTTAGAGATTGGCATCTCTTTACTATAAAAATATATCACAAAACTCTGACACCACTCAACAATCATCAAATAATTACGGGAGTCAAACAATTAATGGAAGCAACAATTAAAGGAATCAAACAAATAATGGGAGTCAGCAATTAATTGGATCAATCAATTAAATGGAGTCAACAATTGATAGTATCGAACAATAAAGGGGAGTCAGCAATTAATGGAATCAAACAATGAACAAATATTTCCTACGGCAGTGGCCCTGGGGAAGGTTCTGGAACACGGTGATGCACACTCAGGGCAGGGAAGCGTCCATTCACTCCACACTCAGCAACGTCTTGGAAAAGGCAGGAGAACACCGGGGCACCGACGGAATGTGATGAATTGATGGTCGTGGTATGCGGTAGTGGTAGATGACCAGAGAGTTGGCAGTTGATAGGTGAAGGTCTGGGAACACAGCCCACGAGTCCAGGACCTATGATGAGATCACAGCCAGAATTTGACGGACAGCAGGGTAGCTAGATACTGACGGTATGGCGGCTGGGTTGAATCTGCCCGCGGCGGAGAGGGTTGCTGCCGTTATCACCTCCGTCCAACCACCCCAAGGGTCGTCTGCACCAGCAAACGAGCGAGTTAGCAGCGGTAACTAGCCGGAGGATCGTTTCTGCCCTTACACTGGGAGTATCAGAGGTGTACCTGGGAGTGTCAGAGGTGTACCTGGGAGTGTGAGAAGTGTACCTGGGAGTGTGAGAAGTGTACCTGGGAGTGTGAGAAGTGTACCTGGGAGTGTGAGAAGTGTACCTGGGGAGTGTCGGAGGTGCCTAGAGGAAGTCCAGAGGTGTGCCTGGGGTGTCAGGAGGTGTACTGGGGAGGTGTCAGCAGACATGCCAGGGAGTGTCTGAGGTGTGCAGGGTGTCAGTGGTGTACCTGGGGAGTGTCAGGTGTACCTGGGGAGTGTCGGAGGTGTACCTGGGAGTGTCAGAGGTGTACCTGGGGGTGTCAGGGGGTGCCTGGGGTGTCAGGGGTGTGCCTGGCAGTGTCAGCAGTGTGCCTGGGAGTGTCAGAGGTGTGCCTGGGAGTGTCAGAGTGTGCCTGGGGTGTCAGAGAGGTACCTGGGGCGTCAGTTTTCCTGGAAGTGTCAGGGGTGTAACTGGGTGTCTGGGAGATTGTGCCTGGGGAGTGTCTGGGGTGTACCTGGGGTGTCAGAGGTGTGCCTGGGAGTGTCAGGGTGTGCCTGGGGTGTCAGTGTACCTGGGAGTGTCAGGGGTGTACATATGGGAGTGTCTGGGGTGTGCCTGGGGTTTCAGGGGTGTACCTGGGGTGTCAGAGGTGTGCCTGGGAGTGTCAGAGGGTGTAGCTGGGAGTGTTGGGGGTGTACCTGGGGAGTGTCAGAGGGTGTGCACACCAGGGGTGTCAGGGGTGTACCTGGGAGTATCAGAGGTGTACCTGGGAGTGTCAGTGGTGTACCTGGGGTGTCAGTGGTGGACCTTGGAGTGTCAGAGGTGTACCTGGGGAGTGTCTGGGGTGTACCTGGGTGTCGGAGGAGGTGTGCCTGGGGTGTCAGGTGTGCCTGGGGCTAATCTGGTGTGCAGGGGTGTGGGTGTGCCTGGGGTGTCGGGTGTGCACCTGGGGTGTCGGTGTGCAGGGAGTGTCAAAGGAGTACCTGGGAGTGTCAGAGGTGTACCTGGGAGTGTCTGAGGTGTACCAGGGAGTGTATGAGGTGTACCTGGGAGTGTCAGAGGTGTACCTGGGAGTGTCAGAGGTGTACCTGGGAGTGTCTGAGGTGTACCAGGGAGTGTATGAGGTGTACATGGGAGTGTCAGAGGTGTACCTGGGAGTGTCGGAGGTGTACCAGGGAGTGTCAGAGGAGTACCTGGGAGTGTCAGAGGTGTACCTGGGAGTGTCAGGGGTGTTCCAGGGAGTGTCAGAGGAGTAACTGGGAGTGTCAAGGGTGTACCCCCGGTCCAACTAATTACCCAAATGTACCCAAATGTAGCCGCAATGAAGTCAAATAATGGTCCTGCATGAATAAATCGGACTGCTAATCACATCTCGACTAGTATTTGGTGTCAGAAAGTTACACAAAATTGGAAAACTTACTTTAATCTGAGTTAATATATCGCGTGCATGTACCGAGGGAGCGAGTAATTACCCAAATGTAGCCGCAATGAAGTCAAATAATGGTCCTACATGAATATATCGGAGTGCTAAACACTTCTCGATTATTATTTGGTGTCATAAATTCACAAAAATTGGTAAACTTAATTTAATCTGAGTTGTGTTAGGTTAGGTTAGGTACATGCACTTGATCTATTAACTCAGATTAAATTAAGTTTACCAATTTTTTGTGACTTTGTGACACCAAATACTAGTCGAAAAGTGATTAGCAGTCCGATTTATTCATGTAGGACCATTATTTGACTTCATTGCGGCTACATTTGGGTACATTTGGGTAATTAGTCGGACCTTACCCAAATGTACCCAAATGTAGCCGCAATGAAGTCAAATAATGGTCCTACATGAATAAATCGGACTGCTAATCACTTCTCGACTAGTAATTGGTGTCAGAAAGTTACAAAAAATTGGAAAACTTACTTTAATCTGAGTTAATATATCGCGTGCATGTACCGAGGGAGCGAGTAATTACCAAATGTAGCCGCAATGAAGTCAAATGATGGTCGTACAAGCGGAAATCGGGCTGTGAATCACTTCTCGATTATTATTTGGTGTCATAGTCACAAAAATTGGTAAACTGAATATAATCTGAGTTGTGTTAGGTTAGGTTAGGTTAGGTTAGGTTAGATTAGGTTAGGTTAGGTACTCAGATTAAATTAAGTTTACCAATTTTTTGTGACTTTCTGACACCAAATACTAGTCGAGAAGTGATTGGCAGTCCGATTTATTCATCTAGGACCATTATTTGACTTCATTCCGGCTATATTTGGGTACATTTGGGTACATTTGGGTACATTTGGGTAATTAGTTGGACCCTGACAGAGGTGTATAAATGGAAGTCAGGGCTAAACAAAGGGGACTTGCAAAGGTACTCAAACTATCCAACGAGGAGCGAACTCGTAACAATGGTTTTAAATTTGACAAATTTAGATTTAGGCGCGAAATAGGTAAACACTGGTTTGGTAACAGAGTAATGGATGAATGGAACAAGTTACCAAATATCATCATTAACTCGAATATGCTGGATAGCTTCAAACATAGGTTGGATGCTTATATGAGCAATAGGGGTTGAGTGTAAATGGGCCAATAGGCCCGCTGCAGTTTCCTCCATTCTTATGTTCTTATGTTCTTTTATGGTTTAGCGATATGTACTCAAACCTACCAGCATTATGTGGTTCGTTACTTAAGATTCAACAGTTCAGTGATAAACAAATGCGCATTAGCTGTAGCGATATACTGTAGGTCATGGTGTAGTGAGGCGGGGCAGTACTAGACCAATCAGGAGGTCCCATGTGTAGTAAAATACCATAAAGTATAAACTTCTTGAAATCGTAAATAAAAAAGTATAAACTTCTTGATAAAACGTAAATAAAAAAGTATAAACTTCTTGATACTTCACAATAAATCAATCATCACAAGACACCATGATGAACGTGTTGTCAGATCCAGCACCACCACCTGTGTCCTTGGCCCCCCCCCCCTCCCCTGCATGGCCCCTGGATATATATACTGAAGAACACAAAGAACATGAACACGAGTGAACACCTTAAGACAATACACCAAGTAACAATGTTCTTACCCGGGTCAACATTAACATCCATCTGAGTTTCCGAATCACAAATTTTTAACTAACATTTAATCGGTTTTCAGAATGCATTAACTTTCCGATTTAATTTCAATATAAATAAGTAGTTCCTCTCTCACAAGATTACCACACACATACACGCACACACATACACACACGCACACATATACACACACACACACACACGCACACATATACACGCACACACGTACCTCCTGGTCGTAAGATGAAGCAATGTTTAAGTTGTTATGGTCAATCTCTTGTGTATTTTCTCCTCTCTGGTAACACGCCTTGGGACCACACAGCCAGACACACACTCCGACGCCGTTGTCTCCACTTAGGTAGGTCACCATATATATGCAGTCACTATAAAACCACTTGGACAGGTCACCACACAACGGCACTATAGGATCACTTGGACAGGTCACCACACAACGGCACTATAGGATCACTTGGACAGGTCACCACACAACGTCACTATAGAATCACTTGGACAGGTCACCATACAACGTCACTATAGAATCACTTGGACAGGTCACCACACAACGTCACTAGAGAATCACTTGGACAGGTCACCACACAACGTCACTATAGAATCACTTGGACAGGTCACCACACAACGTCACTAGAGAATCACTTGGACAGGTAACCACACAACGGCACTATAGAATCACTTGGACAGGTCACCACACAACGTCACTATAGGATCACTTGGACAGGTCACCACACAACGTCACTATAGGATCACTTGGACAGGTCACCACACAACGGCACTATAGAATCACTTGGACAGGTCACCACACAACGTCACTATAGAATCACTTGGACAGGTCACCACACAACGTCACTATAGAATCACTTGGACAGGTCACCACACACACCTCCTGTCACCCCCACAGACCTCGGGGTACTGACCGTTGACACTCACTCTACCCGCCTGTAACAAACTACCCAACCACCTCGTTAATGATCGTTTGCAGCGATAAAGACAATTACGATAATACACGTTTTACTGTTATATTTATTTACTATTATTCTTTAATATTCTGGTTTAGTTTCATGGTTTTTTTTAGTATTTAGTGAATTAGTGAATTATATGAAGGTTAGTCCTATTATATTTCACCTGAAGATTAAACCTTCTAACGCTACATCTGGGGATTAGATTAGGTTAGGTTGGATTAAATAAGGTTAGATTAGAGTATATTAGGTTGGATTAAGTTAGGTTAGGTTAGGGTGGCTAATCTTAAGGTGCAATAACTTGAGGGGTGTTGATCTTCAGGTGATACAAATTAATTAACACAGGTAAATGACTTGAAATAATCATTGTTTTTCCCTATCTCAATTGCGTTTCGTTTATCATCTGTCCGCTGTCTGTTGCGGTCACCCGTTGTATGTCTGTGGCGTTTGTCTGTTACGTTTGTTTGATGACTGGGTCCTACGTCCATACATTGTCTGTGGGTTTTGTCTGTCTGTTGTCTGTGTTCCTTTAGTCCATCCGTTGCCAATACGTTCCTTTGGTCTGTTGTCTGTGGGTTTCGTCTGTCTGTTGTCTGTGTTCCTTTAGTCCATCCGTTGCCAATACGTTCCTTTGGTCTGTTGTCTGTGGGTTTCGTCTGTCTGTTGTCTGTGTTCCTTTAGTCCATCCGTTGCCAATACGTTCCTTTGGTCTGTTGTCTGTGGGTTTCGTCTGTCTGTTGTCTGTGTTCCTTTAGTCCATCCGTTGCCAATACGTTCCTTTGGTCTGTTGTCTGTGGGTTTTGTCTGTCTGTTGTCTGTGTTCCTTTAGTCCATCCGTTGCCAATACGTTCCTTTGGTCTGTTGTCTGTGGGTTTTGTCTGTCTGTTGTCTGTGTTCCTTTAGTCCATCCGTTGCCAATACGTTCCTTTGGTCTGTTGTCTGTGGGTTTTGTCTGTCTGTTGTCTGTGTTCCTTTAGTCCATCCGTTGCCAATACGTTCCTTTGGTCTGTTGTCTGTGGGTTTTGTCTGTCTGTTGTCTGTGTTCCTTTAGTCCATCCGTTGCCAATACGTTCCTTTGGTCTGTTGTCTGTGGGTTTTGTCTGTCTGTTGTCTGTGTTCCTTTAGTCCATCCGTTGCCAATACGTTCCTTTGGTCTGTTGTCTGTGGGTTTCGTCTGTCTGTTGTCTGTGTTCCTTTAGTCCATCCGTTGCCAATACGTTCCTTTGGTCTGTTGTCTGTGGGTTTCGTCTGTCTGTTGTCTGTGTTCCTTTAGTCCATCCGTTGCCAATA